>NW_020864483.1:0-63564 GCF_003713205.1 Coffea eugenioides | reverse complement strand
TCATAAGGTGTAAGAGGGTGTTCAAGCTTCACTTACCAAGAAACAAGAGAGAGGAGGTTGTTGAACACCTTTGCTCTTCAAACAAAGTTCACCAACACACTTACTATCACTAGAAGCAAAGTTTTTATGGATTAGAATCTAGTCTAAGCCTTTGGTGATGGAAGATTGAAGCTTATGGAAGCTTGGAAGTTGGAAAATCTTCTTCTTCTTTGAGAGAGAGAGGGCCGGCCAACACAAGGAAGAAAATGGTGATTTTTGGTGAATTTTGGGATATTTAATCCTTTGGTCAAAAAAAGTCAAAATTGTGAATAGTGCTCTTAAAGTTCATCCAATGAGGAGGTGACACTTGTCACCTCCATAAATGCATTCTTATCTTTCTTTTCTCTCTCACATCAATCACATCACCCATTCTACTTATCACTTAACACTCGATAAAATTTTCACAGTATCCGAAACTTAACCTTATTGGCCGAATTTTTTTCCGAACTTTTCGCACTAGTGGGTCCCACGTCCACTATTTACTCTTAATTTTCTAAAAATTCACCAATGCTAGAAAAATCATCTTAAAACTATAATCGCTCATAAAATCCACTAAGAAAATATTTCTAAGCCAGAAAATGCGGAAAACATGCAATTAAGGGAAAATAAACCCTAGGAAAAATATTAGGGTTTTACGGGTTCTCACACTCTCCCCCCCTTAAAAGAATTTCGTCCTCGAAATTTCTCACCTTACTTCCCGAAAAGGTTTGGGTATTTCTTTCGCATTTCCTCTTCCATCTCCCAGGTGGCTTCCTCAACTCCGTGGTTTCTCCATAGCACCTTCACTAGTGGAATCCGTTTGTTTCGGAGCTCTTTGACTTTTCGATCGAGTATTTGAACCGGTTTCTCTTCATAGGCCAGTGATTCATCTACTTCGATATCCTCCGGTTGCAATACATGGGATGAATCAGGATGGTACTTCTTTAGCATCGAGACGTGAAATACGTCGTGGATTCGAGAAAGACTAGACGGTAGTTCCAATCGATACGCGACCGCTCCAACCCTCTGCAGGATCTTGTAGGGTCCGACGTACCGCGGTTGAAGTTTCTTTCCTTTACCCGTTGTAAGACTTCGTAAGGGTGTAATCTTGAGAAATACGTAGTCCCCAACTTCAAACTCCAAGTCTTTTTTTCGGTTATCCGCGTAGCTCTTTTGGCGACTTTGAGCGGTTTGGATTCGTTGCCTTATCAATTTGACCTTCTCTTGAGCCTCTTCCATCCATGGAATGGTTGCCGGGTCTAGTGCCTTCTTCTCACCAACTTCATCCCAGTAAATCGGTGAGCGGCATTTGCGTCCGTAGAGAGCTTCATACGGAGCCATTTGAATTGACGAATGGAAGCTATTGTTATATGCAAATTCGACTAAGGTCATGTGCTGACCCCAATTGCCTCCAAAGTCCAGAATGCACGTTCGTAGCATGTCCTCGAGAGTCTGAATCGTCCGTTCTGACTGGCCATCCGTCTGAGGATGATAGGTCGTGCTCAAATTGAGTTTCGTCCCCAGGGTTTCGTGAAATTTCTGCCAAAACCGTGATACAAATCGTGGATCCCGATCGGAAACAATACTCACAGGTACACCGTGTAGTCTTACTACCTCATCCATGTATAGTCGAGCCAACTTGTCCATTGAATACTTCATGTTCACCGGCAAGAAATGGGCCGACTTGGTTAATCGATCAACGATCACCCAAACGGCATCGTGTCCTCTTTGCGTCCTCGGTAAACCTGAAACGAAGTCCATGGTGATGTTTTCCCACTTCCACTCGGGTATCTCCAAGGGTTGTAACAGACCTGATGGTTTTTGATGCTCTGCCTTCACTTGCTGGCAAATGAGACATTTTTGTACATATTGCGCGATTTCCTTCTTCATATTGTCCCACCAATAGGTTCCTTTCAGGTCTTGATACATCTTGCTGCTACCCGGATGGATTGTGTACTTAGATCTATGAGCTTCCTCCAAAATCTCCATTTTCATCGACTCCACTTTCGGTACCACTATTCGGTTCCGATACTTCAAAATACCCTCAGGACTCAAATTGAAGTCCGTTGTTTCTCCTTTTTCCACCTTCTCTCTCCATTTCTGTACCATCAAATCTTCTTTTTGTGCCTCTTTAATACGTTCCAGTAGAGTGGAGGTAACCCTAATATTGCCAAAGATCACCTTATGGCTCCCTAGACAGGGTTTCCACTCGCACACGGATTCTAGCAAACCCCACTCCTTAATCATTAGCCCTGCTACTTGCACCTTACGACTCAAGGCATCTGCTACCACATTTGCCTTTCCCGGATGGTAATTAATCGTACAGTCGTAATCTTCCAGGAACTCCATCCACCTTCGTTGCCTCATGTTTAATTCCTTCTGGGAGAAAAGATATCTAAGACTTTTGTGATCCGAAAACACTTCGAAGGTCACCCCGTATAGGTAATGCCTCCACTTTTTCAGAGCAAACACCACTGCGGCTAATTCTAGATCATGAGTCGGGTAGTTCTGCTCGTGAAGCTTCAATTTTCTAGAGGCGAAAGCAATCACATTCCGGTTCTGCATCAAAACGCATCCCAGTCCTTCTCGCGACGCATCCGCATATACTACAAACCCGTCCATTCCATTGGGCAAGACCAGTACTGGAGCCATGGTCAATCTTTTCTTTAATTCTTGAAAACTTGTTTCGCATCGGCCGTTCCAGATAAACTGGCCATGCTTCTTTGTCAAGTCAGTTAAAGGTCCTGCCAGTTTGGAAAAATCTTTAATAAACCGTCGGTAGTACCCAGCTAGCCCTAGAAAGCTGCGAATCTCCGTGGGAGTTTCTGGCCTTTTCCAATTTGTCACGGCCTCAACCTTCGCTGGATCCACCGAAATACCCTCGTGGGAGATCACGTGCCCTAGAAACGCTACTCTCTCCAACCAGAACTCGCACTTACTAAACTTGGCATACAGCTGATGTTCCCTCAATGTCTGCAATACCATTCTCAAATGCTCCTCATGCTCCTCGCGTGTCTTAGAGTAGACCAAAATATCATCAATGAACACAACGACAAATCGGTCTAGATAGGGTTTGAAAACCCTATGCATTAAGTCCATGAAGGCGGCGGGAGCATTAGTCAGTCCAAAGGGCATAACGGCAAACTCGTAATGCCCGTATCTCGAGTTGAAAGCAGTTTTCGGAATGTCCTCCTTCCTGATCAACAACTGGTAGTACCCCTGTCGGAGGTCCAACTTCGAGAAGACCACTGCTCCTTGCAGTTGGTCAAACAACTCGTCGATGTGGGGCAATGGATACTTATTCTTGATCGTAACGTTGTTCAGCCCCCTATAGTCAATACACATCCTCAACGTACCGTCCTTCTTCTTCACAAATAAAACCGGAGCTCCCCAAGGAGACTCACTCTCGTGAATGAATCCCCGCTCCAAAAGGTCTTGCAGTTGCAACTTAAGCTCCTTAAGTTCTGCCGGCGCCATTCGGTAAGGGGTTTTTGAGATAGGTGCGGTTCCAGGTAAAAGATCTATTCGGAATTCTATCTCTCTTTCCGGAGGTAAAGCCACTAACTCATCAGGGAAAACATCCGGAAAGTCCCTCACTATGGCTACATCTTCTACCTTTAACTTATCCGTAGGGGTATTAATTAGAAAGGCCAAATATCCCTGTGCCCCTCTACTTATCAATTTCCTAGCTCGAATGCCCGAAATGAGAGCAGATGAGGCTAACCTACCCCTTATATCTAACCTTAAGGTTGCCTCGCCAGGAATGTGAAATTCTACTATTTTCGTTTTACAATCCAGTTGGGCGTTATATTTGGCTAACCAGTCCATACCCAAAATCACATCGTACCCCTTAATGGATAAGCTAATCAAGTCCCCGAAAAACCTCCTTTCACCTACCCATACGTCGCAATCCCTATAGATCATACTAGTCACCAAACGTTGATTCCCCGTAGGTGTACTAACCTCTAAGGCATATGGTAAGCTAGCAGGTTTTATATCGATGCCACACATGAAATCAGGGTTAACAAACGAATGAGTGGCACCAGGATCAATTAAAACTTTGGCAAAGCGGTGGAAAATAGGGATCGTACCTTCCACCACCTCGGAAGAATCTGGGACCTGATGGGGCTCTAAGGAATAAACCCTAGCTGGCACCTTAGGTTTGGATCCGTCTCCTTTGGCTGGTCCAGTATTAGTCCTCGGCGGTAGCTGACTCCCCTTTCCATCTTGTTTCAGGACCGGACATGTAGCCAGCTGATGGTCCGCACTTCCACACCGCAGACATTTCCCCAGTTTCCTCCAGCAATTGTCCTCGGTGTGGTTTGTCTTTCCACAGTGCCCACAGGGACCACGAGGTGCCGAAGCCGAGCCACCCTGAGTATTTCCCCTTTGTCCTCGCCCAGCTTGGCCACCCCTAAACGGAGTCCCTCTGCCTGATCCAGATTGTCGACCACCTCCCGTGCCTCGTCCAAACTTAGACGGAGTGCTCTTCTCACCTTGTCCGGACGTACTCCCAGGAAAACCACGCTTCTTAGCCTGGAAGTTTCGGACCTGAAGCCGTGCACTCTCAACCCGTTGAGCTTTTTCCATAGCCTCGCTAAACGTAGCGATTTGAGCCGCCGCGAGGTCTTTCTGGATCTCGACGTTCAAACCCTGAATGAAGCGCCTAACCCGTCGTTGCTCAGTTATGATTAGCTCAGGCGCGAATTTGGACAGGCGGGTAAACTGGCTCTCGTACTCCGCCACTGTCTGAGCCCCTTGCCGGAGCCGGATAAACTCGTCCTCCTTCCTCTCCTGGACTAGAGGAGGGAAAAACTTGGCATTAAATTCTCGGATGAAGTTCACCCAAGTCCTCGGTGTCTGCTCCCGTTCCCATTTTTGCCTAATGACGTTCCACCAGGAACGGGCCGCACCCTCTAGTTGAAACACGGCAAAAGTGACCTGCCGCTCGTCCGGATAGTGTAGGGCCGCGAATATATCAACCATTTTCTCCAGCCACTTCTCGGCGACGTCAGGGTCGGGTCCCCCAATAAACTTTGGCGGGGAAAACTTTTGGAAACGTTCCAGAGCTCTATCTTCGCTCTCATTATAATGGCCAGGGTTTCCGGGGTTTCCAGGGTTAGGGTTTGGGTTCTGGCCTTGTTGTTGCACTACTTGTGCAAGTAGGTTGGTCATTTGCTGCATAGCAGCAGCGATTTGAGCATTGGGATCTATTTGGGGTTCAGGAATTGGGCCAGTAGAAGCTTCCCCAGTTTCCCTAACCGGTGTGGGTTGCCTACCGCGCCCACGTCCCCGACCACTTCGTGTTCCTTCCATAAGGTATACTTGGTCTAGGCAAGATTACTAAACCAAAGCAGTAACAAAGCATGTAAGTAACAAATAAACTTTCACTTAACACATAGCAATGCATTTCAAACAAGATCACAAGCACACATATATACAAGCCAAACATATATACAAGCAGTCAGTCAAGTACGGCCAAAGCACGTACGTACACAAAGATCCACCTGAGGATAGGCCTATCAAAAGAGATTTACACGTAGCCAACTCTACATCCAAAACGGTTAGCTAAGGCTCTATCCCTATCCCTATGTACATTCAAAACCACCACTATCCAAAAGGTGCCCTAAGATCAAGGCCTAATCAGTCGCTGGGGTCTGGGACCCAGGCGATGGGGTAGACTCCTCCCCAGGGTCGGCCTCCGCACACGAAGCCTCATCACTACACTCTTCCAGGCCGTCGTCACACAAATTAAGGATCGCCTCAGCGCGACCCCTGACCTTGCGAGCTCGCTTCAGCTCTCGCTCTCGTGCCTCCTTTAATTGAGCACAAAGGTCGTCCACTCGATCCTCAGCCTCAAGCACGTCATATTCTAACTCTTTTATACGCGCCGCTTGCTTATCCTTAGTCGCCCTATCTTGAATAGCATCGACCTCCAGTCGAGCATTCTCTCTTGCCAACCCCTTGCGCTCTTTATCCAGCGCAAACACGAGAGTGTTCGGATAAGCATATCTCTCTTTACACGGGCACCGTCGAAGACGGTTCGACGGGCTCCAACGAATGACGGCCCCTCCCGGCCGTATCTGATAGGGAATCACGGGGTGTACTTTACGAGGTCTAGCCCCCGAAGGACTAGCACTAGTGTCACCCTGTTCGGCCATCCTACATCACAAGAACATGTAGTTATCAAAATAAGCTTAAAGCCAAAAGCAACAATCCGTAAGTCAAACAGTCCGATAACACCCAGGCTAATTCAAACCTAGGCTCTGATACCACCTGTGACAGCCCCACCTTCCCCTAAGGCGAACCAAAGGGGTTAGCGGACTGCCTGCCCAGCTCTCGCCAGGACTACGGTACAGTTAACGTCGTTCTATAACGTTCCGGAACACACCAATGCACGCAAACAAGTCAGAAAACACAAAATAAAAAAAAAGAAAATTTGCGCCGAAGATGAATAGTGCAGGCCACGTCAAAATCCGGCCGGAATCTGGCCGGATTAGCGGCCGGATTCTTGGCCGGATACTGTCCAGTGAGCATCTCGAATTTTTTTTCAAAAGTTCCACTCAATCCGGCCGGCAATCCGGCCAAGATTCCGGCCGGATTGTCTGGCCGGATACCGGCCAGTGAGCAACTGGCCGGATTTTCAAATTTTCACAGGCAATCCGGCCTTCAATCCGGCCAGTTTCTGGCCGGATTCCTGGCCGGATTCAGGCCAGTGACCTTCGGTCAAATTTTTTTTCCTTTTCCGTTTGAAAGCCGTGGTGATCCGAAATCCATCCAAACATTTACCAAACATATATATACAATGGAAACCAACATTTACAAGCCCAACGGCCTACCAAAGTATCCATTTCGTTCATACATATACAATAGCCATTTACCCCAAACATTGGTGCAATCAAAGCACTTAGGGTTTTCACCCTCAAGGAGCTAATCAAAATACATATACATGAGCTCAACTTGTCACAACCTTTTCCAAAAGAATTCATTTGCCTGTAAGGAAAACAAATAACACGGTATGAGCCAAAGCCCAGTGGTATGCCACCCAATAAGCAACCAAAGTCATATAAGAATGAACCTTCACTTAAAGTGTACAAATAAGCAATGAAGCAAAATGGTAAAAGGATACGGTCGGCTCTCAAGAGCCCATTTCCACGCTTGCAATCTTGAACCAATCTCATTGACTCTCCGTCAATGTTAAAATACCAAACCGTAGACAACTCTTTACTTCCATTCCTTCCACCCAACATACCCCAACCGGGCCCGCACTCCATTTCAGTAGCTTTTGGTAATACTCGAGTTTACCGGAACCAAGGGTCTCATTACCACAAGATTCCCCAGTACAGTCCCCGTGGCATGACAATTTTCACGACCAAGCCCTCGCCGGCTCGATCCAATTGACTACCAAACGGGGTTGAGCTCAGTAATACAAGTGAAGATTGGACATTCGCCCAAATGACACCAAATCAGTTTCCAAGAATGGAATTCAGATCCAGTATATCAGTTCAGTAATGCAGTAAAACGGTAGCCATTCAGTGACAATATCAAAAGAGGTGAGGGCGGTCAAGTACACCCTCACCTTAATCAATTCCAATATGCAAGTAAGCCTTCAAGGCATCACATAAACATTAAGCAAAGCCACATAGTAACCATTTAGTGAGTAGTATACTCACCAAGTGAGAAAATGGTGTTTCATACACCGTGATCACCAAGACGCCGTGAGCTACCGTCACGCCCTAGAATCACACAACAAATGCAATGAAACTCGAGAACGAGTCATCAAACAATGCTAAACACAACCCCCAATAGGGTTTCACATGCATAAGTAGGCATGATAGCAAACCAGAAATTTATATATGGCCTTAACTTAAGCCTCGATAGAAAAACCGTGTTTGAGCTTAGAATGCGGTAATGGCGTCAATTTCACTACGGTTATCGGTTGGGGGTGTAAGACCCACCGTTTCGAAGCTATGAAACAGGGCTACAACAATGTAGAAGGTCACTCAATCCAGTTCCTAGCTTAACTAGGTCGAAAGTGCCAAATACTATACCAGAATTACCAAAACAGGTTTGCAAATCACCAAACACTGTAATCAGTATATCTCTGTCCATACAAGTCCAATTGCCGAAATTCCAAAGGCATAAGTTAGCTAAGTCATCCAGCTACATTTCATCAGAAGACACTAACTCAAAAATCCAAACCAATTCCAGTCAAAATAGCCAATTACTATCGCAGTTTTCGCATTCTGCTCAAAGCAGAACAGCTACAGTAATTTCGTCATAACTCATTCTACATTAATCCAAATGACCTGAAATTTTACAGGCATCTCCATCACATCAATACCTACAACTTTCATGTTTTGAGAAAAGTCTAATTCGGCCTCTAACCTAGTGATCTAAAACCGGACAGAATTGGGGATTTTCAAACCCTAACTTTCCAATTTTCCATCCAAATCCAAAATTAGTTGCATTTGTCCACATTTCACATCCACTAGAGCCATTATAGTCCATTGCCAATCATCCAAGATGGCCACAACATTCAATTCATATGAAACCAGAAAAAATTCCCAAGAAAATAGAAAACTTCACCAAATCACTTCAAACCAAGATAAAACCAGAAATTTCAGCACTTCACTCACTAATAAGCATAATTTAAGCTTCATAAGGTGTAAGAGGGTGTTCAAGCTTCACTTACCAAGAAACAAGAGAGAGGAGGTTGTTGCACACCTTTGCTCTTCAAACAAAGTTCACCAACACACTTACTATCACTAGAAGCAAAGTTTTTATGGATTAGAATCTAGTCTAAGCCTTTGGTGATGGAAGATTGAAGCTTATGGAAGCTTGGAAGATCTTCTTCTTCTTTGAGAGAGAGAGGGCCGGCCAACACAAGGAAGAAAAATGGTGATTTTTGGTGAATTTTGGGATATTTAATCCTTTGGTCAAAAAAAGTCAAAATTGTGAATAGTGCTCTTAAAGTTCATCCAATGAGGAGGTGACACTTGTCACCTCCATAAATGCATTCTTATCTTTCCTTTCTCTCTCACATCAATCACATCACCCATTCTACTTATCACTTAACACCCGATAAAATTTTCACAGTATCCGAAACTTAACCTTATTGGCCGAATTTTTTTCCGAACTTTTCGCACTAGTGGGTCCCACGTCCACTATTTACTCTTAATTTTCTAAAAATTCACCAATGCTAGAAAAATCATCTTAAAACTATAATCGCTCATAAAATCCACTAAGAAAATATTTCTAAGCCAGAAAATGCGGAAAACATGCAATTAAGGGAAAATAAACCCTAGGAAAAATATTAGGGTTTTACGGGTTCTCACACTCTCCCCCCCTTAAAAGAATTTCGTCCTCGAAATTTCTCACCTTACTTCCCGAAAAGGTTTGGGTATTTCTTTCGCATTTCCTCTTCCATCTCCCAGGTGGCTTCCTCAACTCCGTGGTTTCTCCATAGCACCTTCACTAGTGGAATCCGTTTGTTTCGGAGCTCTTTGACTTTTCGATCGAGTATTTGAACCGGTTTCTCTTCATAGGCCAGTGATTCATCTACTTCGATATCCTCCGGTTGCAATACATGGGATGAATCAGGATGGTACTTCTTTAGCATCGAGACGTGAAATACGTCGTGGATTCGAGAAAGACTAGACGGTAGTTCCAATCGATACGCGACCGCTCCAACCCTCTGCAGGATCTTGTAGGGTCCGACGTACCGCGGTTGAAGTTTCTTTCCTTTACCCGTTGTAAGACTTCGTAAGGGTGTAATCTTGAGAAATACGTAGTCCCCAACTTCAAACTTCTTCGGTTATCCGCGTAGCTCTTTTGGCGACTTTGAGCGGTTTGGATTCGTTGCCTTATCAATTTGACCTTCTCTTGAGCCTCTTCCATCCATGGAATGGTTGCCGGGTCTAGTGCCTTCTTCTCACCAACTTCATCCCAGTAAATCGGTGAGCGGCATTTGCGTCCGTAGAGAGCTTCATACGGAGCCATTTGAATTGACGAATGGAAGCTATTGTTATATGCAAATTCGACTAAGGTCATGTGCTGACCCCAATTGCCTCCAAAGTCCAGAATGCACGTTCGTAGCATGTCCTCGAGAGTCTGAATCGTCCGTTCTGACTGGCCGTCCGTCTGAGGATGATAGGTCGTGCTCAAATTGAGTTTCGTCCCCAGGGTTTCGTGAAATTTCTGCCAAAACCGTGATACAAATCGTGGATCCCGATCGGAAACAATACTCACAGGTACACCGTGTAGTCTTACTACCTCATCCATGTATAGTCGAGCCAACTTGTCCATTGAATACTTCATGTTCACCGGCAAGAAATGGGCCGACTTGGTTAATCGATCAACGATCACCCAAACGGCATCGTGTCCTCTTTGCGTCCTCGGTAAACCTGAAACGAAGTCCATGGTGATGTTTTCCCACTTCCACTCGGGTATCTCCAAGGGTTGTAACAGACCTGATGGTTTTTGATGCTCTGCCTTCACTTGCTGGCAAATGAGACATTTTTGTACATATTGCGCGATTTCCTTCTTCATATTGTCCCACCAATAGGTTCCTTTCAGGTCTTGATACATCTTGCTGCTACCCGGATGGATTGTGTACTTAGATCTATGAGCTTCCTCCAAAATCTCCATTTTCATCGACTCCACTTTCGGTTCCACTATTCGGTTCCGATACTTCAAAATACCCTCAGGACTCAAATTGAAGTCCGTTGTTTCTCCTTTTTCCACCTTCTCTCTCCATTTCTGTACCATGAAATCTTCTTTTTGTGCCTCTTTAATACGTTCCAGTAGAGTGGAGGTAACTCTAATATTGCCAAAGATCACCTTATGGCTCCCTAGACAGGGTTTCCACTCGCAAACGGATTCTAGCAAACCCCACTCCTTAATCATTAGCCCTGCTACTTGCACCTTACGACTCAAGGCATCTGCTACCACATTTGCCTTTCCCGAATGGTAATTAATCGTACAGTCGTAATCTTCCAGGAACTCCATCCACCTTCGTTGCCTCATGTTTAATTCCTTTTGGGAGAAAAGATATCTAAGACTTTTGTGATCCGAAAACACTTCGAAGGTCACCCCGTATAGGTAATGCCTCCACTTTTTCAGAGCAAACACCACTGCGGCTAATTCTAGATCATGAGTCGGGTAGTTCTGCTCGTGAAGCTTCAATTTTCTAGAGGCGAAAGCAATCACATTCCGGTTCTGCATCAAAACGCATCCCAGTCCTTCTCGCGACGCATCCGCATATACAACAAACCCGTCCACTCCATTGGGCAAGACCAGTACTGGAGCCATGGTCAATCTTTTCTTTAATTCTTGAAAACTTGTTTCGCATCGGCCGTTCCAGATAAACTGGCCATGCTTCTTTGTCAAGTCAGTTAAAGGTCCTGCCAGTTTGGAAAAATCTTTAATAAACCGTCGGTAGTACCCAGCTAGCCCTAGAAAGCTGCGAATCTCCGTGGGAGTTTCTGGCCTTTTCCAATTTGTCACGGCCTCAACCTTCGCTGGATCCACCGAAATACCCTCGTGGGAGATCACGTGCCCTAGAAACGCTACTCTCTCCAACCAGAACTCGCACTTACTAAACTTGGCATACAGCTGATGTTCCCTCAATGTCTGCAATACCATTCTCAAATGCTCCTCATGCTCCTCGCGTGTCTTAGAGTAGACCAAAATATCATCAATGAACACAACGACAAATCGGTCTAGATAGGGTTTGAAAACCCTATGCATTAAGTCCATGAAGGCGGCGGGAGCATTAGTCAGTCCAAAGGGCATAACGGCAAACTCGTAATGCCCGTATCTCGAGTTGAAAGCAGTTTTCGGAATGTCCTCCTTCCTGATCAACAACTGGTAGTACCCCTGTCGGAGGTCCAACTTCGAGAAGACCACTGCTCCTTGCAGTTGGTCAAACAACTCGTCGATGTGGGGCAATGGATACTTATTCTTGATCGTAACGTTGTTCAGCCCCCTATAGTCAATACACATCCTCAACGTACCGTCCTTCTTCTTCACAAATAAAACCGGAGCTCCCCAAGGAGACTCACTCTCGTGAATGAATCCCCGCTCCAAAAGGTCTTGCAGTTGCAACTTAAGCTCCTTAAGTTCTGCCGGCGCCATTCGGTAAGGGGTTTTTGAGATAGGTGCGGTTCCAGGTAAAAGATCTATTCGGAATTCTATCTCTCTTTCCGGAGGTAAAGCCACTAACTCATCAGGGAAAACATCCGGAAAGTCCCTCACTATGGCTACATCTTCTACCTTTAACTTATCCGTAGGGGTATTAATTAGAAAGGCCAAATATCCCTGTGCCCCTCTACTTATCAATTTCCTAGCTCGAATGCCCGAAATGAGAGCAGATGAGGCTAACCTACCCCTTATATCTAACCTTAAGGTTGCCTCGCCAGGAATGCGAAATTCTACTATTTTCGTTTTACAATCCAGTTGGGCGTTATATTTGGCTAACCAGTCCATACCCAAAATCACATCGTACCCCTTAATGGATAAGCTAATCAAGTCCCCGAAAAACCTCCTTTCACCTACCCATACGTCGCAATCCCTATAGATCATACTAGTCACCAAACGTTGATTCCCCGTAGGTGTACTAACCTCTAAGGCATATGGTAAGCTAGCAGGTTTTATATCGATGCCACACATGAAATCAGGGTTAACAAACGAATGAGTGGCACCAAGATCAATTAAAACTTTGGCAAAGCGGTGGAAAATAGGGATCGTACCTTCCACCACCTCGGAAGAATCTGGGACCTGATGGGGCTCTAAGGAATAAACCCTAGCTGGCACCTTAGGTTTGGATCCGTCTCCTTTGGCTGTTCCAGTATTAGTCCTCGGCGGTAGCTGACTCCCCTTTCCATCTTGTTTCAGGACCGGACATGTAGCCAGCTGATGGTCCGCACTTCCACACCGCAGACATTTCCCCAGTTTCCTCCAGCAATTGTCCTCGGTGTGGTTTGTCTTTCCACAGTGCCCACAGGGACCACGAGGTGCCGAAGCCGAGCCACCCTGAGTATTTCCCCTTTGTCCTCGCCCAGCTTGGCCACCCCTAAACGGAGTCCCTCTGCCTGATCCAGATTGTCGACCACCTCCCGTGCCTCGTCCAAACTTAGACGAAGTGCTCTTCTCACCTTGTCCGGACGTACTCCCAGGAAAACCACGCTTCTTAGCCTGGAAGTTTCGGACCTGAAGCCGTGCACTCTCAACCCGTTGAGCTTTTTCCATAGCCTCGCTAAACGTAGCGATTTGAGCCGCCGCGAGGTCTTTCTGGATCTCGACGTTCAAACCCTGAATGAAGCGCCTAACCCGTCGTTGCTCAGTTATGATTAGCTCAGGCGCGAATTTGGACAGGCGGGTAAACTGGCTCTCGTACTCCGCCACTGTCTGAGCCCCTTGCCGGAGCCGGATAAACTCGTCCTCCTTCCTCTCCTGGACTAGAGGAGGGAAAAACTTGGCATTAAATTCTCGGATGAAGTTCACCCAAGTCCTCGGTGTCTGCTCCCGTTCCCATTTTTGCCTAATGACGTTCCACCAGGAACGGGCCGCACCCTCTAGTTGAAACACGGCAAAAGTGACCTGCCGCTCGTCCGGATAGTGTAGGGCCGCGAATATATCAACCATTTTCTCCAGCCACTTCTCGGCGATGTCAGGGTCGGGTCCCCCAATAAACTTTGGCGGGGAAAACTTTTGGAAACGTTCCAGAGCTCTATCTTCGCTCTCATTATAATGGCCAGGGTTTCCGGGGTTTCCAGGGTTAGGGTTTGGGTTCTGGCCTTGTTGTTGCACTACTTGTGCAAGTAGGTTGGTCATTTGCTGCATAGCAGCAGCTATTTGAGCATTGGGGTCTATTTGGGGTTCAGGAATTGGGCCAGTAGAAGCTTCCCCAGTTTCCCTAACCGGTGTGGGTTGCCTACCGCGCCCACGTCCCCGACCACTTCGTGTTCCTTCCATAAGGTATACTTGGTCTAGGCAAGATTACTAAACCAAAGCAGTAACAAAGCATGTAAGTAACAAATAAACTTTCACTTAACACATAGCAATGCATTTCAAACAAGATCACAAGCACACATATATACAAGCCAAACATATATACAAGCAGTCAGTCAAGTACGGCCAAAGCACGTACGTACACAAAGATCCACCTGAGGATAGGCCTATCAAAAGAGATTTACACGTAGCCAACTCTACATCCAAAACGGTTAGCTAAGGCTCTATCCCTATCCCTATGTACATTCAAAACCACCACTATCCAAAAGGTGCCCTAAGATCAAGGCCTAATCAGTCGCTGGGGTCTGGGACCCAGGCGATGGGGTAGACTCCTCCCCAGGGTCGGCCTCCGCACACGAAGCCTCATCACTACACTCTTCCAGGCCGTCGTCACACAAATTAAGGATCGCCTCAGCGCGACCCCTGACCTTGCGAGCTCGCTTCAGCTCTCGCTCTCGTGCCTCCTTTAATTGAGCACAAAGGTCGTCCACTCGATCCTCAGCCTCAAGCACGTCATATTCTAACTCTTTTATACGCGCCGCTTGCTTATCCTTAGTCGCCCTATCTTGAATAGCATCGACCTCCAGTCGAGCATTCTCTCTTGCCAACCCCTTGCGCTCTTTATCCAGCGCAAACACGAGAGTGTTCGGATAAGCATATCTCTCTTTACACGGGCACCGTCGAAGACGGTTCGACGGGCTCCAACGAATGACGGCCCCTCCCGGCCGTATCTGATAGGGAATCACGGGGTGTACTTTACGAGGTCTAGCCCCCGAAGGACTAGCACTAGTGTCACCCTGTTCGGCCATCCTACATCACAAGAACATGTAGTTATCAAAATAAGCTTAAAGCCAAAAGCAACAATCCGTAAGTCAAACAGTCCGATAACACCCAGGCTAATTCAAACCTAGGCTCTGATACCACCTGTGACAGCCCCACCTTCCCCTAAGGCGAACCAAAGGGGTTAGCGGACTGCCTGCCCAGCTCTCGCCAGGACTACGGTACAGTTAACGTCGTTCTATAACGTTCCGGAACACACCAATGCACGCAAACAAGTCAGAAAACACAAAATAAAAAAAAAGAAAATTTGCGCCGAAGATGAATAGTGCAGGCCACGTCAAAATCCGGCCGGAATCTGGCCGGATTAGCGGCCGGATTCTTGGCCGGATACTGTCCAGTGAGCATCTCGAATTTTTTTTCAAAAGTTCCACTCAATCCGGCCGGCAATCCGGCCAAGATTCCGGCCGGATTGTCTGGCCGGATACCGGCCAGTGAGCAACTGGCCGGATTTTCAAATTTTCACAGGCAATCCGGCCTTCAATCCGGCCAGTTTCTGGCCGGATTCCTGGCCAGATTCAGGCCAGTGACCTTCGGTCAAATTTTTTTCCCTTTTCCGTTTGAAAGCCGTGGTGATCCGAAATCCATCCAAACATTTGCCAAACATATATATACAATGGAAACCAACATTTACAAGCCCAACGGCCTACCAAAGTATCCATTTCGTTCATACATATACAATAGCCATTTACCCCAAACATTGGTGCAATCAAAGCACTTAGGGTTTTCACCCTCAAGGAGCTAATCAAAATACATATACATGAGCTCAACTTGTCACAACCTTTTCCAAAAGAATTCATTTGCCTGTAAGGAAAACAAATAACACGGTATGAGCCAAAGCCCAGTGGTATGCCACCCAATAAGCAACCAAAGTCATATAAGAATGAACCTTCACTTAAAGTGTACAAATAAGCAATGAAGCAAAATGGTAAAAGGATACGGTCGGCTCTCAAGAGCCCATTTCCACGCTTGCAATCTTGAACCAATCTCATTGACTCTCCGTCAATGTTAAAATACCAAACCGTAGACAACTCTTTACTTCCATTCCTTCCACCCAACATACCCCAACCGGGCCCGCACTCCATTTCAGTAGCTTTTGGTAATACTCGAGTTTACCGGAACCAAGGGTCTCATTACCACAAGGTTCCCCAGTACAGTCCCCGTGGCAATTCAATCTTCACGACCAAGCCCTCGCCGGCTCGATCCAATTGACTACCAAACGGGGTTGAGCTCAGTAATACAATAAGGTCGTTGGACATCGTCCAAACAACACCAAATCAGTTTCCATAAAATGGAATTCACCAACCAGTATATCCAGTTCAGTAATGCAATAAAACGGTAGCCATTCAGTGACAATATCAAAAGAGGTGAGGGCGGTCAAGTACACCCTCACCTTAATCAATTCCAATATGCAAGTAAGCCTTCAAGGCATCACATAAACATTAAGCAAAGCCACATAGTAACCATTTAGTGAGTAGTATACTCACCAAGTGAGAAAATGGTGTTTCATACACCGTGATCACCAAGACGCCGTGAGCTACCGTCACGCCCTAGAATCACACAACAAATGCAATGAAACTCGAGAACGAGTCATCAAACAATGCTAAACACAACCCCCAATAGGGTTTCACATGCATAAGTAGGCATGATAGCAAACCAGAAATTTATATATGGCCTTAACTTAAGCCTCGATAGAAAAACCGTGTTTGAGCTTAGAATGCGGTAATGGCGTCAATTTCACTACGGTTATCGGTTGGGGGTGTAAGACCCACCGTTTCGAAGCTATGAAACAGGGCTACAACAATGTAGAAGGTCACTCAATCCAGTTCCTAGCTTAACTAGGTCGAAAGTGCCAAATACTATACCAGAATTACCAAAACAGGTTTGCAAATCACCAAACACTGTAATCAGTATATCTCTGTCCATACAAGTCCAATTGCCGAAATTCCAAAGGCATAAGTTAGCTAAGTCATCCAGCTACATTTCATCAGAAGACACTAACTCAAAAATCCAAACCAATTCCAGTCAAAATAGCCAATTACTATCGCAGTTTTCGCATTCTGCTCAAAGCAGAACAGCTACAGTAATTTCGTCATAACTCATTCTACATTAATCCAAATGACCTGAAATTTTACAGGCATCTCCATCACATCAATACCTACAACTTTCATGTTTTGAGAAAAGTCTAATTCGGCCTCTAACCTAGTGATCTAAAACCGGACAGAATTGGGGATTTTCAAACCCTAACTTTCCAATTTTCCATCCAAATCCAAAATTAGTTGCATTTGTCCACATTTCACATCCACTAGAGCCATTATAGTCCATTGCCAATCATCCAAGATGGCCACAACATTCAATTCATATGAAACCAGAAAAAATTCCCAAGAAAATAGAAAACTTCACCAAATCACTTCAAACCAAGATAAAACCAGAAATTTCAGCACTTCACTCACTAATAAGCATAATTTAAGCTTCATAAGGTGTAAGAGGGTGTTCAAGCTTCACTTACCAAGAAACAAGAGAGAGGAGGTTGTTGCACACCTTTGCTCTTCAAACAAAGTTCACCAACACACTTACTATCACTAGAAGCAAAGTTTTTATGGATTAGAATCTAGTCTAAGCCTTTGGTGATGGAAGATTGAAGCTTATGGAAGCTTGGAAAATCTTCTTCTTCTTTGAGAGAGAGAGGGCCGGCCAACACAAGGAAGAAAAATGGTGATTTTTGGTGAATTTTGGGATATTTAATCCTTTGGTCAAAAAAAGTCAAAATTGTGAATAGTGCTCTTAAAGTTCATCCAATGAGGAGGTGACACTTGTCACCTCCATAAATGCATTCTTATCTTTCCTTTCTCTCTCACATCAATCACATCACCCATTCTACTTATCACTTAACACCCGATAAAATTTTCACAGTATCCGAAACTTAACCTTATTGGCCGAATTTTTTTCCGAACTTTTCGCACTAGTGGGTCCCACGTCCACTATTTACTCTTAATTTTCTAAAAATTCACCAATGCTAGAAAAATCATCTTAAAACTATAATCGCTCATAAAATCCACTAAGAAAATATTTCTAAGCCAGAAAATGCGGAAAACATGCAATTAAGGGAAAATAAACCCTAGGAAAAATATTAGGGTTTTACGGGTTCTCACAAGAAATGTTCCTTATTTTTCCTTAGAAGAGGGTAACTAGTATTACTTACTAGAAACAAGTCGTCAAACTTCTCAAAACCATAGTTAGAAAGTTACTTTGAACATTTCCCTAAAGTTACGGCTTTTGTAAAAATTATCCTTAAAAACTATTTTTCCTAGAATAGGGTTTCTTGCCGAGCAAGTCTCCCAAGCTTTTCACTAGGATTAGTAGAACTAGTATTTCAAAACTTTTCCTATAGTTAACTAAACAAGTGCAAGGCTTATAGGAAGGAAAAGAATTGAAATAAGACTTAGAGTTTCCAAAGGTTATAGAACTTATTTACTGTAGCTATCGGGCTGGTTTGAGCTGAAGGAAATTATTGAATTGGAAAGTTTTAGGCAAAACGCTAGATATAGAGTTTTATAATATAATACTAGTTGGAAAATATTTTTGGTTAATTTTGAACGCAGCTACTCGAGTTCGCAAGGTCTATACAATTTCCCCCCGCTCCGATTCCATTTCTAGATCATAATATGGATCAAAATATGGCAAAAATCACATAGCAAATTACTAGGGCTTCGTCAATCATTAGCCCTAGCTTTCAACAATTGCATTCCTGAATAAAATAAAATGGTCAACCAAGGCTTCATCAATCATTAGCACTTGGTTTCAGCAAACCCAACATAAGCAAATAAAATAAAAGTGGAGTCCCAAGACATTCCAGCAATTAACTTCCATCATCCAGTAATACTTTATAAAATTATTTCAATGGCTAAGGGCTTCGTCAATCATTAGCCCTTAGCACCCAACCAGTAATTCTTGTGGCAACCAAGCTAACATTTCAAATGTTTAAATCTACTAACAGTTATTTAAAACCAAAGACCACATTTGCAGCAGCCTCCTACTCAAGTATTTGATCCAAAGCCAAGAAATTCCATCCATAATATCACATTGTCACCCCAAAATTCAAATGCATGACCATCTCAAGGTATTATAAAGCGAATTCAGTAGTAATACAATTTTTCCACAGCTCCAAAATATATAAAGAAATCCATACGTACTTCTTTATCAACCATGACTAAGGCTGGAAAATTTCCCGTTTATATCCATAGCTACACTTCACTATTTCCAAATCGAATTCCCAAGATTTCAAATGATTCATTGCCAAACAGTTTTTCACAGACTACGTGTGCATTTTGTCATGCATTTTGGGTTTCTAGCACTCCAAGGAAAACATTCTAAGGTCAAGTTGAAGATTCTGGTTCACAATCAAATTCGAGCAACAAGATTAAACATCCCAAAAAAAAATTCAAGAATCTGTCTTGCAAGCCACGGATGAATCATGCATGAAGGAATTTTCTGTTTTCACTTTATTTACTCAGGTGAAGCAGGCTAGTAAACTCTCACTTCCTCATGCAATTACTTAGCTAAACAATGCACAATTTCCGTTCAGTAGTTGAAGTTAAACCACTGTCATAAACTTCAAAATTTCCAGGTTCAAGTTAACGGCAATTCACAAAGAAATTCCAGCAATAACAAGGGTTCCAAAACAGAATTTTCTTTGGTTAAAAACAGAATTTTTGGTACTCTATTAGGACTTGAAAACACGTAGCTAGCTAGTAGAGGTTTCCAAATCAAATCCAGGTTCATACTACAATTGTACTCATCTAATCACAAATCCAGAATTTGTATCAACTAAGCTCGGATGATAGTTCATGAAATAATTTTTCTGTTTTCATTTTTATTTTCCTGGTTAGCCAAGCTACAAGACCTTATGCAAACTTCAATTAACATGTTGTTAACTAGTTAATCATATATATCAACTCATAAAATCCCCATAATACAGATTGAGAACTAAATATCTAATTCAAGGTCTCGGGAATCTTCAGGTCATACGAATCCCAATTCACTAAACCAGAATTTTTCCAAGTTCCTAGATTCATTGTCCAATCGTGTAACTCAACATGCAGGCCCTTAAGCATTTTATCTTCACTTGAATAATTAGGATTATAACCACAGCTTGACATAATTAAGCAAATTAAGCAATTCATTTCTTCATCAATCTCGACAGTGGATTTTCATCAAACCAGAATTTCTTAAGGTTCCTTAATTCATCAATCACCTTCATAGAATTAACATGCCGGGTCCTAGACATCATAAACATTAGGTTCCACTCGGCTAGTTACACTTGAGTGCTCAGGTTATCACAAGAAAACCGAATTTCAGTTGCATTTCCAATCCATTCTCTCGGCAAAATCATTCTCGACAAAAACAGAATTTTCTATGTGACGACCCCACTTCTCCCAAGGGCGAACCCAAGGGTATCGGCGGGCCGCCTGCCTAGCTCGCGCCAGGACTCAAAACTTAAAGCTAATAAAACTCTTCTAAGCCACAAGAACACGATTCATAATATATACAACCACCAAAAGTCTATTTACATCTTCAAAAGCATCAAGCCAAACCGCTCTAATATACTATAACAATAACCAGCAAAAGGTAGACCCTAAGAAGGGTCCTTATACAAACCACCAAAACAAAAACAAACATCCTAACTGTTCAACTATTACAAGCCAATCTACTTATACTAGTATACGAGCCAAAATTCCCCGCGTCGGCCCCTGCTAAGGAAAACAAAAGGAAAGGGGTAAGCTAAATGCTTAGTAAGTAAACAGGGGCGAAAGCATAAATTCACGTAGCAACAATTACACAATAAGAGTAAAGCAAAAGCAGAAAAGAACAACATCATATAATAAGGATACGGGTGGCTCCAAAGCCAATTCATGTGCCATGTATGATCTCCTGCCGACCGCAAATAATAGTCCATAGAACTTCACTTATACACCCACCGACACCTTATCACCCTCACTGGCCAGTCACCTCACAAACTTGCTCGGGCGAACGAAATCACAAACTTGAGCTTGAGTCACAAGCTCGGGTCACAAACTTGGTCACCTTCTCGGTGAACCGGATTCACAAAATTGATTCATAACATGAACCTACAAACTTGGTGACCTCAGACTAAGTTGGACTGACTTCGACCAAGCCCTAACCGGCTCGAATAGTCCAAACAGGTCCTAGATCGGGCCCACGAACTCACAAACTTTGCAAACTTCACAAACTTTACTCGAAAATCACCCCGAGCCACAAGCTCAAGGGTTTTGGCTCCAAAAGGTTCATATACATATGCCAAGTACAATTACACATTCAAATTAGGGTTTAGGTCGAGTGCGATAAAGTACACCCTCGCCTAAGTACCCTTTTCACATATCTCAAACACATAGCAAAGAAAACACACCAAACTGGCCTGAATACTTACTCAGAAACTGAAATAGCAAAAGTACGAAGTCGGATCGAAATGAACAGCTAGTAGTGGGCCCCACCAGTTCCGCCCAGCTCACCACCGTCTGAAATAGAAGATTGTGTCACATCATATCGTAAACGGCTACTATCGTGCCTCAAACAAACAAAACGGCAAAAACGGCACGCGCGCACATACATATGACGGACGGAAACGGAAACGGCCGTTAGCGGAAACGGCAGATTTGACACTCGTTTCTATTGTAATCATAAGTTGAGCTACGAATATCGGATTAAGGCGTATGAGACACCATATCGAAGCTTAAAGGATGAACAACAATTGTTATGAAGACATCCAGAACTGAAACTGGAGGCTTCAGCCCCAAATGAACCAAACACAATCACATACGAAATCTGGCCAATGCACAAATGGTCAGTTTTGAGTGCAAACTGTTTTCTATGCTACACATGGGCAAAAGAGCTGAAAATTGGCAGTTAGATAGTTCATTCCAAATGGAACAACTTTCATGAAGGTCGGCAATCCAAATTCGGAACGGAAGTTGGTCATCAGGACCAAAACAGATCTGACCAGAAAATGGTCATTTTCACGGGCAGGCCTTATTTGCTCGGCTATATCTCAGGTTCTATAAATCCGATTCATGAAATTCCAAGGGCGTTAGAAAGCTCTGATATAGAGCTATAAGTTTGGTGTTTTGGTCGCAAGCCCAAACAGCTTGTAACCTAGTCAAACGTGAAGCCAAAGTTCCAGTCGTAAACTGTCCGGATATAAGAACAGAACAGAATTTGACGGTCAAAACAGGTCTGAGTATTTCGTTTATAACTCAGGTTATACCACTCCGTTAATCCTGAAAATTTACAGGGATATCCAGGACTTAAGGGGATACAACAATGTAGAAGGCCTCTCAATCCAAATCCTAGCACAACTAAGTCAAAAATGCAGAAAACCAACCCAGAACCGTAATTGCAGGTTCCCAAATCACACAAAACTGTAATCAGTCCAAGTCAGTCTATACAGGTCCAAAAGCATTGATTCCAAAGGCATATGAAAGCTAAGACATCAAGCTACATTTCATCAGAAGACACCAACAACAAAATCCAAACCAATTCCAGTCAAAACAGACAATTACTATCGCAGTTCGGACATTCTGTTCACCAAAAACAGCAACAGTAAAAACGGCATAACTCACTCTATACTACTCCAAATGCCCTGAAATTTTGCAGGAACTTTAAACTCATCAATACCTACAACTTTCATGTTTTGAGTAAAGTCCAATTTGGCCTCTATCTATGACCTAAAATTTCGGACAGAATGTTCAACCAAGAACCCTAATTTTCCAGAAATTCTTCCAAATCCAAAATTGATTGCAATTATCAACTATTCACACCTACTAGTGTCATTATAGGCCATTTCAAATCATCATAAACAACCACATCATCATAATCCAATTAAACCAGAAAAATCATCAATAAAATAAAAACTTCACCAAATCACTTCAAACCAAGATAAAAACCAGAAATTTCAGCACTTTAATCACTAATAAGCATAACCTAAGCTTCATAAGGTATAGGAGGGTAGTCAAGCACCACTTACCAAGAAAACAAGAGAGAGGAAGTTGTGGAACACCTTAGCTCTTCCAAAAACTTCACCAAACCAACCACTAACACCAACTAGAGAGATTTTATGGAGTAGAAATAGATGGAAGCAAGTATTTTTGGGTGATTTGAGCTAGTTGGGACTTGAAAATTGAAGAAGTTTTCTTCCTTTCTTAGCACAAGAGGGCCGGCCACCAAGGAGAAGAAATGGTGAATTTTTGAGCAATTTTTAAGATATTTACCTTTTGGTCAAAAAAAGTCAAAAATTGGAATAGTAAATCTTAACTTGGAACCACTAAGAAGGTGACACTTGTCACCTCTTAAATGCAATCTTATCTTTTCTTTTCTCTCTCACATCAATCAAATCACCTCCTCTACTTATCTCCTAACACCCGATAAATTTTTCACAGTATCCGAAATTTAATCTTATTGGCCGAATTTTTCCGAACTTTTCGCACTAGTGGGTCCCACGTCCGAAATCCGTTCTTATTTTCTCAAAATCTAACCGATACTAGAAAATCATCTAAAAACTATACTTACTCATAAAAATTATCTGGGGAGCTTTTCTAATAAGAAAATGTGGAAAAGCGGCGATAAATAATCTCCACTGAAACTTTCTAATATTGCAACACTAGAGGTTTGCTAATCATTCAAACTTACTAACCTATGTCAAGGCACACACTAGAATACCGAATATAAATTATAGCTTGAACCTTATAATCATAATACGTAAACTAGGATTTTCCAACTTAACCGAATTAGGGTTTCCTTCCTAGCCATAAAACCCTATTTTTCCAAACCAAATATCAAATAACCCTAATATCGACTTACGATCGGACTGGGGCCTCACATTCTAAGTTTCTAATACAACATCCGAACACATAGATTGACATGCATGGTCTTAAACATCATGTCTAGAGTTAAGTAATCGCATATAAATGCTCAGATTACTTCAGTTAATCACAGAATCATCTCACTGCAGTCCGCATAATCAAGAATTCCAGCAGCTTTGATTCTAATTGTTCCGGATTTTCCTTGGATTATCCGTGGAGTTAGATGCTCAAGTTCAACATGCAGTAGCTTAGCCACTGATTAACATTTTTAGTTTAGAAATCGATTTCAATAACAACATCTTTCAGCCAAAATTTCCAGAATTTAAACGATCATCCCTGGTGGCCTTAAAGTGGCCAGATTTTAAGTCCGTTAGAATTTTCTAACTTATCCATGCTCACTGTCAAATGCAAAGCTTAATCAACCTCTTAACCAGTTTAAATGGAGCTCAGAAATCACCTCACAGCAAGCTAAGTTCTCGGACAGAAAGTTTGAAAAGTTTCCCTTCCTCTCGGCTCTCACGCACGAAGCAGATTTTGGTTGCAGCTGGTGGATGTTACAGTCGTGAAGTGGAGTGACATGGAGGTGCAGAATGGGTGGAGCTTGCTCACGGTTTCTCTCTGCCTTCACTCTAGCTTCAATGTTTGCGGACATAACCAGAAATGGAACCGCACTCTCAGCTTCCTTCCTCACTCTCGGTCGATGATAACAATGTAATGGGGAAGTGTTATCTGATGTAGGAAGTGCGCAGAGGTTATGGAATGGAATTGTGAAGTGGTGCTGCGGTTTTGGGGATGGTTGAGTGTCGGCAGAGATGGTGTGCTGCAGTGGTGAAGGTGCCGGTTGGTCAGCTAGGGTGGTGGTGTGTTGAAATGGAGAAGAATGCGGTTGGCCGGCTGGGTGGTGGATGATCATGCTGTCCGAGGAGCTGTTTGGCTGAGCAGGGAATGGTTATGGGCGTGGGAAATTGTGTGACATTGTGAGGGTAGTTTAGTCTTTTCACTTCTCCTCCTATTATCCACTTAATTCCTTGGTTCTAACTTAGCTCCAAAAATTGTCCCCAAATGTGGTTTGAAAGTCTAATTATACACTGGTGTACTTAAACCCTTTATATCGAATATTTATCGATTGCACGTTAGTATTAAGGTTCCTAATAACGCTTAACAATCATGCTTGATTGATTAAACTATTAAAATCAAGTTTGACCAAAATATATAAATCTAACATTTCATGTTAATACGGAAAAGAATAAAAATTTAATCTAGCTCTAAATGTCTTAACTTAGTCTAGCAAAACCAAGAAATTTCATAACTTAGAAAAATTATATTAATTTTCACATAAACATGTTTTTTTGTACTTAATTGCAAACAAGTAAAAGTAATGCTAAAAATTATTAATGAATAAAAGAAGTGCAAACGACATATGAAATGTTATTTATATATGCATTTTCAGGGTTCTCACAATTACATCTATTTGGATTAAATCGTGATTTGATATAAGCGTGCCAAAACCAAGAGCTAATGATTGACGAAGCCTTGGTTATTTGTTTTACTTTTGATCAAAAATGAATATGTTGAAACCTAGGGCTAACGATTGACAAAGCCCTAGTGATTTGCTATTCGAAATGTGATTTTGGCCATGACGGCAAATCCGAGTTATAATGCGCTTGTGAATTGGAATCGAGAAATGCGTTTCGACCCTGTGATCTTGAGTAACTTTTGATCAAGCTAATTAAAGATATTTTGGCCCTGGTATTGAACGATAAAATTTAGTATTGAGTATGTTCGCCTTAAACACTGCCAACTCGACATTTTCCCCTTTAGCTTAAACTAGCCTTAATATTTATAGAAAATGATTTTTCTAGTTTTTAAAACCCTAAATCTTGTCTTATTTCCTTTTCTTTCTTTAAGATTTGTCCTTGGCTAGTTACCTATAGGAAAAGTTTCAAAATGCGAGTTTTACTAACTTTAACTAAAAGCGTAGAAAACTTGTTCGGCAAGAAACCTTCTTTCACGTAAAATAGTTCTAGTAACATTTTTACAAGAAAAAGTAACTTTAAGGAAACTTTACAAAGTATTTTTCTAGTTCTAATATTAAATGGTTGTCGACTTATTTCAAGAAAGTAAATTAGTTATACATACGAGTAATTTTCCTACGTAACCCTAGAAATGGTATAGCCAACTTATAGTTTCAAAATTTGAAATTTTAGGGTTTAGCGAGGACGCGGATTTCGATTCCCAACTTGATCTGTAACTTCACCCTTGGTGAGTGTCCCTGCTTGTTCTGTGCTTACTTGATTAAAGCGCTTTCATGATATCATATGTAATAATGGCAAAATGATTTCTGATCCATCGAAGTGAGCGGTGTGTACTTTATCGCACCAGCCTTTCGAGTGGTGACTTGTGTGAAATGTTTTCGTGATTATCTCAATGTTGTAACGTCGTTGGGTGAATCCCTCGACTAGTGAATCAGTGTTGTAACGTCGTTGGGTGAATCCCTCGACTAGTGAATCAGTGAGGTATACTCGAGTATTACCGAACTACAATTGCGGCGTGCGGGCCCGGTATGGGGTTGATTGGTGGACGGAGATCGGTGAAAATGGTGTACGGGCCCGGGACAGGGGTATGATTGGAGGGAAGGATTAAGAGGAAGAATGAACAGATCTACATGGACTGTAGGTAGTGAGAGTTGACGGGGGTCAACTACGATAAATTTTGGCCAAGCACGGAAATGGCTCCTAAGAGCCCTTGTGCTGTTATCTGCTTTCTTAATTGTTGAACTTAAATACTCGTTACTTGCCTTATGTGATTGAATGTTTTGGGGCACCACTGAGTTTTAGTTCACCCCACGGTCATTTGTTTTCCTTGACAGGTCCTGGCTCTTGAGCAAGACTTGAAATCTGATTTCACTTTTAAGCATGTAGTTTGAGTTAAACATTGTGTCTTCTATTTTGGATTGCCTCTTGAAGCTGGAAAAGTGTAAAACCTGGATTTGTTGTTTGGCTTGTACTAATGTATTTGGATTGTATGCTTTTGTTGCCTGGTTTGTAAGGCGTGAGGCATTTAAGAATCGACAATTGGCTATCTTATAAATGTTGTTATCTTTGAAGTTAATGAGGATTTAGTTATCAGTCTATCTGGAAGGAAACGGTGTTGTAATAGCTTAGTTTATTCTTCGGAAGGATTTGGGCTAGATCGCTTGCATGAGTCCTGACGAGAGTTAGGCAGACGGCCCGCCAACCCTCTGGTTCGCCTTAGGGGGAATGGGGTCGCCACAAAAATGCCCTCCATACAATCTCAAAATGACCATGCAACCCCAAAACCAATTTTCGGACAACATTATAACCAATCTCTCCATTTAGTCAATGCAAAATTTATCCACTTCAACACTCAATCAATCACACACTTCACCTCCCTCAACCGAGCACCATCTTCTCTCCAGTACCTCACTTCAGCTTCGCACCACCATTTCACCACCCCACCTCACCTCGTGAGTACAGAGGAAAGAAAAGAAAGGGAGCCGCGTGAGAGCTGCAACATTTCAGCTCTGTCCGAGAAGGAGAAGCGAAAGGGAGAAAGGAAGAGAGGACTGTGTGTGAGTTTCATTCTGCACCCTTCACCTTCACCTCCACCAGTTGTGACCTGTCTCAACCGCCATCAGCTGCGATCATCTATCCACTTCAACACCCCAGCTGCAACATCAACCAGAACCAAACCTGCGCGCGAGCCGAGAGAAAATTTTGCAGCTTTCTTGTGCGTGAGCTAAGTTACAAGCCGAGGTATATCTTGGATTGAGATTGCTTAATTACGATTAGGAGATGATGTTAAGGAGCTTGCATGTTGATCTTAACCGTTCGGATGATGATTTAGGAAAGAAAACCTGATGTGCGCAAAAAGAAATGGTTAGGCCGAGAGCTGATTAAGAAATGCAGGACTTAATTTGCTTTATTGTGATAATCTGAACCTGCCATTGTGATTAGCTAACTAAAACTTGGATGATTAAGCTGGTTATGGCCGTGCATGTTGAGCTTATGCATTCGGATGATGAAATTGAAACAAGAGAAAGTCTGATTTTGGGAAGAAATGGAATGTGCCGTGAGATGATCCAGAAATGTAGCTTCTAACTTGTTAAATTCCGATAATCTGAGCCTATAGTTGTGATTAACTAGTTAATAACTATGTGTTTAAGCTTTGCATGCAGTTAATCACCTCGGCTAAAGAAAAAAAAAAAAAGAAAACTGCTACATGCATGATCAACCGAGGCCAGCTGAAACCATTTCTGGAATTTGGATGACTTTTGTTGTTGATCGAATTTAATTTCTGAACTAGATATGTTAAACAACGAGTTAAGCGCTTGTATGTTGGATTTGAGCACTTAAAAACTCTGTTTTAGCCGAGGAAAAGTTGGATTAAGAACATCTAAGGGCTGGAAAATTTTCAGTTTAGTCAAGAGAGGAAGAAAGGAATTTTCCCAAATTTCTTTTGGCGAATTTTAGTTCTAAAAATGATGTTTTGAGCTGTAAAATATTTCAGGCTTATTGACTGTCACGCCCCATTTTTTACAAGAAAAATAAATAAATAATAAATAATTGGTTTGAAAAGTGAATTTTGGATTGGTTTTTTATTTGAAAAAGGATTTTTGATTTAAAAGAAAAATGAAGAAAAATATGGGTCTCAATGGGACTTGAAAATGCGACGATTTGACCCAAAATATAGTTTAAAAAGGGTTTTTGGAATAAAAATCGGAGTCGCCACTTGGTATAGAGTTAAGGTGTACCAAGTCACCTAAAATGAGTTTTCAAAGGAAAAAGTAGGAAAAACCCCTTTTAAACGACTCCTAGTCTACGAAAATCAAAGGAAAGGTTCGGGAGTCACATTTGACGAAGGGGAAGGCAAGGATAGAAATCCAAGGCACCCCTTCGACCTAGCCAAGGCTAGTTGCGCGATTTAGTCAAAGATTTTCTTGTTTTAACCAAAGAATTTATCACATTTGGATGTACTATATGAATGCAAACCCTAGACCTAGGGGGCATCGGGGGGCAAAATTTCTCTTCAAAACTCGAATGGTACCAATCACATTAGTTGTGATGCCCAATAATGACTCCTTGGAGAGGCCACGAATAAAGCAAATGACGTAAAAATGAGTGGAATGAATGCAGGCAATGTGAAAATGTGAGTTTGTGTGAAGTGAAAAAGTAATAAAAAACAATAGTGTGTAAGTGGAAGTGTGCAAATGGATGTACAAGGTAAGTTGAGTAAAGTGATAGTATGAAGTGCGTGTGTGCACGTGATAGTATATAAAGTGTAAGTGACAGAGTGAAAACGTGCAAAATTAAAGTCGTGTGAAGTGAAAATGTGGAAAAAGGGATAGAATATAAAGTAAAAGTGCATGTGATAGTGGATAAATGAAATGCATGAACCCTAGAGGAATGCAAGCAAGACGGGTACGGGGGACTAATGTTCGTGACTTAATTTTCCCTTTAATAGAGGGAATACGAGCGTGCTAAGGTTAGAAAAGCCAAACTCGTCCATATCCCATATCCAAGGGGTTTTCCCTAATCTAATCAAGCAAATGCACTACCCTAATCATAAATCTAAAAATGAAATGCAAGTCTAATGTTATGTAACATACAAAGGGGCATATATAGATAGGGGAATGAGGGAATAGGGAATATAAATAGAACATCATACAAAATGATAAAAGGCCCTAAAAAGTGAAAATATGCATGAAATGATGCAATCATGATCTAACGCGCGAGGGGCTCCTAAGGGCTAGCGTTGGACTAGCCCACATCTACGCTTCTCTCACAAGCATTGGACTTGCAAGAGTTCGAGGGGACAACCATGACTAGCATTGGACTAGCCACGGTTACGTGCATTTGCATCCATCATACACATATATAAATAATGTGCATAATTAAAGCAAGTAGACATGTGAGCACGTAATTCACATAACACATAAGCATGCATATCTAGATGCCAAAACCTAAGAAAGCGATTAAACACATAGCACCCAAGCATGAAAAACACATAAGACAATTAAGGCCCTAACTATTACATTTTTAGGGGGTGGAAGGCCTACTACAATCTAAAAGGGGAAACGAAATAATAAAAACAATAACCTAGCTATTACAATTTTGGCATTCGAGTGCCTCCCAAATGATAAAATTAAACTAAAATTAAAGCCAAAACTAAGCAACTAAAGAAATAAATAAAGTGAAAATGAAATAAACACTTAAAGTCATGCAATCGCACACATAAGACGCATATACGCAAGTAGGGTCAAATAAAGTCAAAAATAAAGGATAGAGTGTACCTCCCTCTCAATGGTAAGCAAATGAAGGGAAAATAGCTTCAAAATAATAAAAGGGTCAAGGTACCACTTTAATTGAGAAAAATTAAAAGAAATGCGCAAATACAAAGCTCACTTGATCATAAAGCCCCTAAAGTCATGACTTAAGTGCAATTGAAACAAAGCATAGTAGCCAATTGAAGCAAACAAGCAATGAAGTTGTAAAATTAAAACTACCAAGGACCAAATGGAGGAGATTATTCAATTGGTTGGGTCATAGTAGAACAAGGGGAGATTTGGGGGGTCAAAGCGCAATTGTTTTGGAACATTTCCATGCATGCACACGAGAGCTGCTAGCCATTCGAAGTTTTCATTGCTTCTGCAATTTTTCTCTGTTGCAAAACTGGCAGCTTCAACTCACGCAGCATAACACCAAAACATTCATAGTTTCGGATTGAAGCATGCAACTTCATCATTGATCATTTAGGCACAAAGCTTAATTATTAAACAGATGACTAAAACCAGTTTTTTTTTTGGTGGGTTGCTGCGGCAAAAGAACAGCAGAAACACAGCTTTTCCTAATGGTATGAAGTTGCAGAAATCCTTTGTTATTCACTCAAACATATCTGTGTGAGGCAGCCCAAGCAAAGTCTGTCAAATCGACGAACCGGAAACAAATGCAAAGCCTTTAACTTATGCTTATCATTCCTACCTCAGAGTGTTTCCCAACGGATTCGAAAGTGCAACCATATAAAAAAATGCAGCAGAGGAATATGAGGAGTAAGCTTGAATCGATCCTGACTAAAAAACAAACCTTGCGCAACTTTTTTCTACAATTCCAGCAAGCAAATGAAACACTTAGATACCCCAACAGATTTACTCAAAACAAACGAGCATAAAATGCAGCAACCACGAAGACAGCATTCTGCAACTGAAACCATTTAGCAGCCCACGTAGCTCAGGAAAATTTGAGACAGAGCTTTAACATGCAAACAAAGAAAACCATGAAAACTGGCAAGTTTGAACTCATTCATGGGTTCATTTCTGCAAAGTTTCAGCTTCTATATGCGCAGGAAGACAGCTATGAACATGAACACAAATGGAAATGCAAGCCTACCAAATACTTCCACAGGACTCAATCCAACACAAATCATGCAATAAGAACTTTCGGCAAGCTAAAATCCATTTTCCAGCAACTATTTTTTGCAACTTCCAACAATGGGATTCAGGACATATGCAGCCAACAAAAATCAAACGAATGTCAATCTCTCGAACCAAAACAACATCCTATGCATCCTATCATCAAGACCCAGCCTTAAACTATGCAATTCCTAGAATTCTCCAACCCAGATTGCGCACAAAGACGAGCAAAACAACAGCCGTGAACTCTCCCAAACCCATCAGCTAAAACCTATAGAAAAAACCCCAAACTTCCGTCCCTAAAACCAGACCAAACCTAAGGATTTCTCAGCCCCAACAGAAGTAAAACTTAGCCTTCTTCGAATAACAAAACCCAGACATGAAACCAGAGTGTGTCGAATGAAGTGCAACAACAAAGAATAAATTTTGGCCTGTGAAATGCAAGTGCACGCAGGAAAACATCAGACTGTCTCTCATCTTTCGACCACATTCACAGATTCTGAGTTTCATAGTTTTCATGTCAAGGGACTCAAACAAACACCGAACTTTACTCCAGCAATCCAGACGCAATAGTTCAACATCCATGCATGAATAAGAACCCAGAATCTCTGGTTACACAGACTAGATGTCATACGGAATAGAAAGAGTTGAAGACTACCTATTCACTGCCTTTGGGCTTGAAACTTCAGCCTGGATTCGATGAAGGTATCAACGGCCAAGCCTGAACCTGGGTTTTCAGCCTTGGATCTCCTTTTCCGCTTGCTCTTTCTCAGATCTCTCGGTTCTTCCTTCTGATTATTCTTCCTTGCTGTTTTTCCTTTGGTTCCCTCCTAGCTCAGTTTTCTTTCTTCCAGTCGCTACTCCAATCACTCTACTCTCTTCTGGTTCCTCACTTTCTCCTAGACCCCCGATAGTTCCTTTCTCCAGTCTCCCGTCACTCTTGCCCAAAACCCTAAGCTTCCTAGGTCTTCTTTTCTCCTCGTCAAGCCTCTCTCTCAGTTTCTCTAACTATCCCCGCCGCTACTTCCTCTCAAACTCTCCCTCTGCCGTCACCCCTTTTCTCTCTGACCTCTGTTTTTCAATCCCCCACAGCCGCCAACTCTGCTCAGCTCTTTTTTTTGGTCCCTTAACCCAGCCATTTCTTCTTGCTTTTATAGGAGCCCTACCCTCTAAACCCTCACCTCAAAGGTGAGGATGAAGGGTTGGCTGTCACCATGATTCCCAGCCATCCGATCCATTGAGAGCCAAGAATGCCGCAGCTGTGATAGTGTTTTCATGCCGCATGCATGTGCGGCTCTTTTCTCTTTTTTTTTTTTTTTTTTTTTCAGAACCTCTTAAACAGCCCAAAACCCGCTCTCGGGTTTCCTTTTTTTTTTAAAAAAAATAAATAAATAAATAACAAATGGTAATTTAACAGTAATAAATCCTATTTTGTGAATAATTTTCTTTCTTCTTCTTCTTTCTTTTTTTTCATTCATTTTTTATTTAAGGCCAACTAAATGAGCAACAAATAACATAAGAGAAACGAGAATAAAATAACAATAATAATAATTAATAATCTAAAATGCTAAAATGCTAGAAAATGCCCCAAAAACATGAAATTGACCAATAAAATAGATAATGCAATAATAAAAAAAATTATTCAAAAATTTGGTGTCTACAGTTTGCCCCTCTTTGTCTGAGTTTTGGAAAAACTTGAGACAAAGAAGTAGACACCAAATACTTACCTGTGTTGTTTGGCCGCAAAATGATTCCAATGAACAGGAATTTAAAACGGGACTGACTCGAACAAACTTTTAAAATTATGGGACTGACCCGAACAAAATTTAAATCATGGGACTGACCCGAATAAAATTTAAAATCATGGGACTGGCCCGAACAAAATTTAAAATCATGGGACTGGCCCGAACAAAATTTAAATCATGGGACTGACCCGAATAAAATTTAAAATCACGGGACTGACCCGAACAAAATTTAAATCATGGGACTGACCCGAATAAAATTTAAAATCACGGGACTGACCCGAACAAAATTTAAATCATGAGACTAACCCGAACAAAATTTAAATCATGGGACTGACCCGAACCAATTTAAAATCATGGGACTGACCCGAATAAAATTTAAAATCATGGGACTGACCCGAATAAAATCTAGAATCATGGGACTGACCCGAATAAAATCTAAAATCATGGGACTGACCCGAATAAAATTTAAAATCATGGGACTGACCCGAACAAAATTTAAATCATGGGACTGACACGAATAAAATCTAGAATCATGACATTCTAATATACTTACCTGAAAAGGATCTCAAAGTTTTGCCCCAATAGAGGTTAAGTCTTTGCATCTGCGCCTATAGTTGATTCCACATTGCCATGTTGTTGCACATTTTGAGCAAATTTGCTCGTGACATTTTCGATCCATCTTTGTTCACTGGAGAATCCTTTCCGATACTTGCCCCAGTGCGAAGTGTGACTGTTTTCACGCACGAAATTTTTCCTGCAAAAGAGAAAGGACAAAGAAAAGTGCCACCATCATTTGAGTCGTTTGTCCTTGAGAATCGTGTAAACATGAGTCTTTTGATGCCTTCACCAACTTTTGCTGCGGCATCTGACTTAGTTGGATTTGTCGCTTCTGAACGTCTCTGCTTTCCCCAGACTGACCGGGTATGCATTTTGGTTTATTGTGAAACCTGCATAACTAACTCTGCTGAACCTTAACCCTTTTTAAGAAATGACTGAACCCAAGTATGTTTCGAATAAACCACGGGGATTGTTATTCACCAAAATTCAATGACCCAAAAATGATGTATGCAAGGTAACTTCATATGTCATGCAGGAATGAATGTGAAAAAGAATGCAAAACACAATCAACTGTGCTCAATCCTATAAAATGCCATGAATACAAGCAATTGAGGAAAAATGAGTTTCATAAGAATGTATTTGCAAAAGAATATTTTTTTACAAAGTGAGACAATTTTTTGGCCAACGGATGTCATATTCGAATCCCTGCATATCTTTGTTCCGGAATTCGACATTGGTAGACGTGTTACGAAGAGAAATCCAAAATGAACCAAACCACCAATTGTTCCTCCTCGTGCTCGTTCATTGCAGAAAACTACCTTGGTGCCCTTTCGGGTTTTCACCAAGGTTGCCCCCACCCTTTTTTGTTTTGTTTTGTTTTTCCTTTTCTTTTCTTCTTTTTCTCCTTTTCTTTTGAGGTGCCCTTTCGGGTTTTCACCTAAGGAAGCAATGGAAGAGCTCGACCATAATCGACTCAGGAATGTAAGTTGAAGATTGCTGGCATCAGTAAAATGCGCTTCCCTTAAGTGAAGGCATTATGGACATCACTTGCCAGTTGATTAGCAAACTTCCCAATAGAAATACAGCAAGTGACGAAAGTCAGGACTTTGGGCTTTTGTAACGAGGCCAGGTGGGGTGTTTTCAAGAAAAGTTGAGGCTTGAAAGCAAATTTTGATGAGAGGGGTGTGAAATAACCTGAGATTGCATCATTTTGAAATTATTTCCAATTTTGAACGAAACTGAGGAAAATTTGCCCCAGTTTGATTGGATTTCTCTCTTTGCATTTTTCATTGCATTTCCTCACTTTTGCATTTTCCTTTTAAGACTAAATTTGCCCCAGTGTGGGGTTTTCTGCCTTCTCTTTTTCTTTTGCCTTTTGATCATCTCATCTCAAAATAAATTTGCCCCAGTGTGGGGTTTTCTTTCTTCTTTTCCCTCTTGATCATCTTTTCTCAAAATAAATTTGCCCCAGTGTGGGGTTTGCAATTCTCAGGGGCTGCCAAACGAAAATTATTGTTCTGATAGCTCAAAGGGGATGACGAGGGATGAAATGTTTTGATTGGAAAGGAAGATGGCCTGACTTTTGTTTCGCCCCTTGCATGATTTCCAAAAGAAATTTGCATAATCAAAAATAAAAACTTCTTACACATGTCTGAGTTGATAGGTTGAGGGAATGTTTGTCCATCCATCTAGAACAAATGTTCCGCCAGGCAACACCTTTTGAACGACCAATGAGCCTTGCCAGTTTGAAGCGAATTCGTCTTTGGTTTCATCTTTCATTGGCAAAACTCGTTTTAACTCTTTGTCCCCTTCTCCAAAGGATCGGTGGCGGACATAGGCCATGCGTTGTGGTAACATTGGCCATGACACATGGCATTCTGCTGCTTTTCATCAATTAGAATCAATCGTCGGTGACGCTGCTTTAACCAATCAACTTCGAACTTGGCAGAGAAGGGATTTTCTCAATGAAGGGATTTTTCAACGAAGGCTTTCTCAATGAAAGGATTCTTAATGAAGAGATTTTCTTAATGAAGGGATTTCTCAATGAAGGGGTTCTCAATGAAGGGATTTTTCAATGAAGGCTTTCTCAATGAAGGGATTTTCAATGAAGGCTTTCTCAATGAAGGGATTTTTCAATGCGCGGCTTCATCGGATTCCAGAACAGTTGTGAGAACCCGTATTGCTCTAATATTTTCCTAGGGTTTTTCCCCCCTTAAATTTCATGTTTTCTGCATTTTCTGGCCTAGGAATATTTTCTTGGTGGATTTTATGAGCAGTTATAGTTTTTAGATGATTTTTCTAGTATTGGAGGAGTTTTTAGAAAATTAAGAATATATATTGGACGTGGGACCCACTAGTGCGAAAAGTTCGGAAAAATTCGGCCAATAAGGTTAAGTTTCAGATACTGTGAAAAATTTATCGGGTGTTAAGAGATAAGTAGTGTGTGTGAAGTGATTGATGTGAGAGAGAAAAGAAAGATAAGAATGCATTTAATGAGGTGACAAGTGTCACCTTCTCATTGGGTGGACTTTAAGAATTACTATTCACATTTTTGACTTTTGACCAAAATTAGTTAATATCTCCAAAAATTCACAAAATTCACCATTTTTCTTCCTTGTGTTGGCCGGCCCTCTCTCTCTCAAAGAAGAAGGAAACTTCCCAACTTTCAAGCTTCCATTTCACTCAATCTTCCACAAACAAGAGTTTAGGTTTGATTTCATTCCATAAAAACCTTTCTTCTAGTGATAGTAAGTGTATTAGTGAAGTTTGTTTGAAGCTCTAAGGTGGTCAACATCTCTCTTTCTCTTGTTACTTGGTAAGTGATGCTTGAACCCCCCTACTACACCTAATGATGGTTATATTATGCTTAGAAGTGGCTTGAGTGTTGGATTATATGATTTCTTTCTTGGTTTGGCTTGAGTTGTTGAAGTTTTTAATTTTATGATGAATTTTCTGGTTTAATATGAAATGGATGTTGTAGCCATCTTTGATGATTGGCAATGGACTCTAATGACTCAAGTAAGTGTGAATTGTTGATAAATGCAATCAATTTTGGATTTGAATGGAATTGTGAAAAGTTAGGGTTCATGAACCCCTAATCTGCCCGAAATTTTAGGTCATAGCTAGAGGCCGAATTGGACTTTGCTCAAAACATGAAAGTTGTAGGTATTGATGATTTTAGTGTGCCTGCAAAATTTCAGGGTAATTGGACTAGTGTAGAGTGAGTTATGCCGTTTTTACTGTTGCTGTTTTTGGTGCACAGAATGTCCGAACTGCGATAGTAATTGCCTGTTTTGACTGGAATTGGTTTGGATTTTGAAGTTGGTGTCTTCTGAGTAAATGTATCTGGATGTCTTAGCTAACTTATGCCTTTGGAATTTCGGCATTTGGACCTGTGTAGGCTGAGATTGACGTATTACAGTTTTGTGTGTTTTGGAAACCTGTTTTGGTAATTCTGGTTTGGTATTTGGCACTTTTGACCTAGTTGTGCTAGGATTTGGACTGAGAGGCCTTCTACATTGTTGTATCTCTGTTTCTTGGCTTCGAAATGGTGGGTCTTACACCCCCATCCGACATTTGTAGTGAGAGTTGTGCCATTACCGCATTATGAGGTCAAATCCGGTTTTCTTATCAAGGCTTAGGTTAAAGCCCTTTCTTAATTTCTGGTTTGCTTTCATGCTTGTATATGTTTATAAAACCCTATTGGGGTTGTGAATTGGTGTTGTTTATGGCTCGGTATGGTTTCTTGTTGTATGATATTGTGAGCCTATGGAACGGCTCTTGACATGAAATGCTTATATGTGTGTTGTTGGGTTGTGATTGAAGAAAAATAATGAAGCCCTATGGCTGGAAAATTTGGTAAACACAAAGGGCATGCTGCCCGAATTTTTACTCGAGATTTAGAAAACTATATTCTCGACTTGAGTAAAGGTTAAGTATTTAACACTTGAATTTCCATGCATGAAACCCTATTGGGCGATAATTGGTTTGACTTTATGACTCGTTATCGAGTCTTATGGTATTTGTTTACATGTTCTAGGGCGTGACGATAGCTCACGATGTCTTGGTGATCGTGGTGCATGAAATACCACTTTCTTGCTTAGTGAGTATACTACTCACTTACTTGTTATAATGTGGCTTTGTGCTATGTGTATTGATGCCTTGAAGGCTTAATTGGTTATTGGAAATGATTGAGGTGAGGGTGTACCTGACCGCCCTCACCCCTTGTGATTCCATGCATGGCTAGTGCTTGCATTACTGAATTACTGCACTTGATATATGAAATACTGAATTCCATTCATGGAAACTGATTTGGTATCATTTGGGCGAATGTCCAATGGCTTTACTGTATCACTGAGCTCAACCCCGTTTGGTAGTCAATTGGATCGAGCCGGCGAGGGCTTGGTCGTGAAAATTGTCATGCCACGGGGACTGTACTGTGGAATCTTGTGGTAATAAGACCTTTGGTTCCGGTATACTCGAGTATTACCAAAATGACTGAATGGAGTGCGGGCCCGGTTGGGGTATGATAGTTGGACGGTTGGATGTAAGTGATGTCTACGGATGGTTACTTTTCATTGACGGAGGGTCAATGAGGTTGGATCAAGATTGCAAGCGTGGAAATGGGCTCTTGAGAGCTGACCGTATCCTTTTCCGTTTTGTTTTACTGCTTATTTGTGCACTTTAAATGAAAGTTCATCCTTATGTGACTTTGGTTGCTTATGTAGTAGTATACCACTGGGCTTTAGCTCATTCCGTGTTATTTGTTTTCCTTACAGGGATATAATTACTTTTGAGAATGGATTGGATAGTCACTTGCCAAGTTGAGCTTGTAAATGTCTTTTGTATAGCTCTTGAAATGAAGCCTTAATGTGTAACGGGTTCATTTCCTTTTGATAGGCAAACTGAATATGTACTTCCTTAATGAATGTCTGTGGCATGCCACTATGGTTGTAAATGTTGGATTTCAATGTGTATATGTTAAATTGATGTTTGGATTCTTCTATCCAGGCCACTATTCAGTTTTCCATTTTTTTTATTTTGCTATTTTGATACTTATGGCTTGTCCGAGCGCACTTTTGTTTTCCCGAAACGTATTCGAACGCGTGTAACTGTACCGTAGTCCTGGCGAGAGCTGGGCAGGCAGTCCGCTAACCCCTTTGGTTCACCTTAGGGGAAGGTGGGGCTGTCACAGGTGGTATCAGAGCCACTTCGCGTGGTCTCTGCGCGGAGTGAGACTGGGCCAAGTGGTGTTGTGGTCCTAATTTCATGGATATGTCTAAGTGCTCGTTTGAGCGTAAGTTATGAACCGGGCATGTGATAAGTGTACGAATCATTATCATGGGACTCGAGGAAGCTAGGTATGTATGTCGGGTAGGAATCTTTAATAAGGATGGTTTACTCTTGGGACCGGCCGGCTCGAGATGTGAATTAACTTAGACGAGATTCTTGCGCCCGGATACGAAAGATATGAAGGCCTAGGTTAGAAAGGATTTGGTGAACTAGAAAGGCGATTCTATGGAACTTCGTGTGGTTTGTTCGGGTGGTTAAGCGTGATCGACCTTGATTAAGATATAAATATTTGGACGAAGCCCTAGAAGGGGAAAAGCTTTTCGTGAGTTCTTTTGCACTTGTGACCTAGTTGTTCATAGTACTTTTTGAGGACCCTATTGTTTCATGCAATGACTTCGTATGTACTTGACTGACTGTTCCGTATGATTGCTTAACCTGGTTATGTGATCTATGTATACGTGTTATGTGTTTAAATGCTCTTCGCAGTAAATGTTTGAGTTGCTTATTCTTGTTTCATTGTTCCTGTCTGGTGCTACGGAAAGGAGGGTTAGGTGCCCTTTAACAGTATATTTATTTGGTGACCTAGATTGACTTAGGTTGATGGAAGGCACTCGGAGTGGTCGAGGCCGTGGACGCAGAACTAGACAACCTACACCGGTTAGGGGTGCGGGGGAAACCTCGACTGGACCTGATCCTGAACCCCAAGCCAACCCTAATGCCCAGATAGCTGCTGCTATGCAGCAAATGACAAACCTGCTTGCACAAGTAGTGCAGCAACAAGCTCAGAACCCAAACCCTAACCCTGGAAACCCCGGAAACCCTGGCCATCATATTGAGAGCGAGGATAGAGCTCTCGAACGTTTCCAAAAGTTCGCTCCGCCGAAATTTGTTGGGGGACCCGATCCAGACGTTGCTGAGAAATGGCTTGAGAAAATGGTTGATATATTTGCCGCTTTACATTACCCAGACGAACGGCAGGTGACTTTTGCCGTGTTTCAACTCGAGGGGGCTGCCCGTTCCTGGTGGAACGTAATTAGGCAGAAGTGGGAACGAGAACAGACACCTAGGACTTGGGTGAACTTCATCAGAGAGTTCAATGCGAAGTTTTTCCCTCCTCTAGTTCAGGAGAGGAAGGAAGACGAGTTCATTCGACTCCGCCAAGGAGCCCAAACTGTGGCGGAGTATGAGAGCCAGTTCACCCGCCTATCCAAATTTGCGCCCGAACTCATCATGACCGAGCAACGAAGAATACGACGATTTGTCCAGGGTCTGAACGTAGAAATCCAGAAGGACCTTGCGGCAGCCCAAATTAACGCCTTCAGCGAAGCGGTGGAAAAGGCCCAACGAGTGGAGAATGCGAGGCTCCAGGTGAAAAACTTCCAAGCGAAAAAGAGGGGATTCCCTGGAAGTAGTTCGGGGCAGGCGGATGAAAGTACCCCTCCCAAGTTTGGGCGGGGAACGGGAGGAGTAAGAATGCCGGGAGTGTCACAAGAGAGCCTGTCAAGAGGAAGCTCGGCTTCTACAGCACGCGGACCCTGCGGGTATTGCGGAAAATTTAACCACTCGGAGGACAATTGCTGGAAGAAAGGAGGAAAATGCTTGCTCTGTGGGAGTGCCGAACATCAAATTGCTAACTGTCCAGCTCGCCTGCGCGAGCGGCAAGGGACTCTGCCACCAACTACGACCAACCCTGCCCAGTCGAAGGGGGACAAGGATGGATCGAAAGTGTCCTCTCGGGTGTACTCCTTAGATGTTGACCCATCAGAGGACGTGGAAGGTAAGAATTTAATGAACCTGGCCAGTGAAGGGGTACAGATCAGTATAATGCTCAATTTAATCCCGGAGTAGTCAATGATAAGGAATTTCGAGGACGAAATTCTTTTAAGGGGGAGAGAGTGTGAGAACCCGTATTGCCCTAATATTTTCCTAGGGTTTTTCCCCCCTTAAATTTCATGTTTTCTGCATTTTCTGGCCTAGGAATATTTTCTTGGTGGATTTTATGAGCAGTTATAGTTTTTAGATGATTTTTCTAGTATTGGAGAGTTTTTAGAAAATTAAGAATATATATTGGACGTGGGACCCACTAGTGCGGAAAGTTCGGAAAAATTCGGCCAATACGGTTAAGTTTCGGATACTGTGTAAAATTTATCGGGTGTTAAGAGATAAGTAGTGTGTGTGAAGTGATTGATGTGAGAGAGAAAAGAAAGATAAGAATGCATTTAATGAGGTGACAAGTGTCACCTTCTCATTGGGTGGACTTTAAGAATTACTATTCACATTTTTGACTTTTGACCAAAATTAGTTAATATCTCCAAAAATTCACAAAATTCACCATTTTTCTTCCTTGTGTTGGCCGGCCCTCTCTCTCTCAAAGAAGAAGGAAACTTCCCAACTTTCAAGCTTCCATTTCACTCAATCTTCCACAAACAAGAGTTTAGGTTTGATTTCATTCCATAAAAACCTTTCTTCTAGTGATAGTAAGTGTATTAGTGAAGTTTGTTTGAAGCTCTAAGGTGGTCAACATCTCTCTTTCTCTTGTTACTTGGTAAGTGATGCTTGAACCCCCCTACTACACCTAATGATGGTTATATTATGCTTAGAAGTGGCTTGAGTGTTGGATTATATGATTTCTTTCTTGGTTTGGCTTGAGTTGTTGAAGTTTTTAATTTTATGATGAATTTTCTGGTTTAATATGAAATGGATGTTGTAGCCATCTTTGATGATTGGCAATGGACTCTAATGACTCTAGTAGGTGTGAATTGTTGATAAATGCAATCAATTTTGGATTTGAATGGAATTGTGAAAAGTTAGGGTTCATGAACCCCTAATCTGCCCGAAATTTTAGGTCATAGCTAGAGGCCGAATTGGACTTTGCTCAAAACATGAAAGTTGTAGGTATTGATGATTTTAGTGTGCCTGCAAAATTTCAGGGTAATTGGACTAGTGTAGAGTGAGTTATGCCGTTTTTACTGTTGCTGTTTTTGGTGCACAGAATGTCCGAACTGCGATAGTAATTGCCTGTTTTGACTGGAATTGGTTTGGATTTTGAAGTTGGTGTCTTCTGAGTAAATGTATCTGGATGTCTTAGCTAACTTATGCCTTTGGAATTTCGGCATTTGGACCTGTGTAGGCTGAGATTGACGTATTACAGTTTTGTGTGTTTTGGAAACCTGTTTTGGTAATTCTGGTTTGGTATTTGGCACTTTTGACCTAGTTGTGCTAGGATTTGGACTGAGAGGCCTTCTACATTGTTGTATCTCTGTTTCTTGGCTTCGAAATGGTGGGTCTTACACCCCCATCCGACATTTGTAGTGAGAGTTGTGCCATTACCGCATTATGAGGTCAAATCCGGTTTTCTTATCAAGGCTTAGGTTAAAGCCCTTTCTTAATTTCTGGTTTGCTTTCATGCTTGTATATGTTTATAAAACCCTATTGGGGTTGTGAATTGGTGTTGTTTATGGCTCGGTATGGTTTCTTGTTTTATGATATTGTGAGCCTATGGAACGGCTCTTGACATGAAATGCTTATATGTGTGTTGTTGGGTTGTGATTGAAGAAAAATAATGAAGCCTTATGGCTGGAAATTTGGTAAACACAAAGGGCATGCTGCCCGAATTTTTACTCGAGATTTAGAAAACTATATTCTCGACTTGAGTAAAGGTTAAGTATTAACCCTTGAATTTCCATGCATGAAACCCTATTGGGCGATAATTGGTTTGACTTTATGACTCGTTATCGAGTCTTATGGTATTTGTTTACATGTTCTAGGGCGTGACGATAGCTCACGACGTCTTGGTGATCGTGGTGCATGAAATACCACTTTCTTGCTTAGTGAGTATACTACTCACTTACTTGTTATAATGTGGCTTTGTGCTATGTGTATTGATGCCTTGAAGGCTTAATTGGTTATTGGAAATGATTGAGGTGAGGGTGTACCTGACCGCCCTCACCCCTTGTGATTCCATGCATGGCTAGTGCTTGCATTACTGAATTACTGCACTTGATATATGAAATACTGAATTCCATTCATGGAAACTGATTTGGTATCATTTGGGCGAATGTCCAATGGCTTTACTGTATCACTGAGCTCAACCCCGTTTGGTAGTCAATTGGATCGAGCCGGCGAGGGCTTGGTCGTGAAAATTGTCATGCCACGGGGACTGTACTGTGGAACTTGTGGTAATGAGACCTTTGGTTCCGGTATACTCGAGTATTACCAAAATGACTGAATGGAGTGCGGGCCCGGTTGGGGTATGATAGTTGGACGGTTGGATGTAAGTGATGTCTACGGATGGTTACTTTTCATTGACGGAGGGTCAATGAGGTTGGATCAAGATTTCAAGCGTGGAAATGGGCTCTTGAGAGCCGACCGTATCCTTTTCCGTTTTGTTTTACTGCTTATTTGTGCACTTTAAATGAAAGTTCATCCTTATGTGACTTTGGTTGCTTATGTAGTAGTATACCACTGGGCTTTAGCTCATTCCGTGTTATTTGTTTTCCTTACAGGGATATAATTACTTTTGAGAATGGATTGGATAGTCACTTGCCAAGTTGAGCTTGTAAATGTCTTTTGTATAGCTCTTGAAATGAAGCCTTAATGTGTAACGGGTTCATCTCCTTTTGATAGGCAAACTGAATATGTACTTCCTTAATGAATGTCTGTGGCATGCCACTATGGTTGTAAATGTTGGATTTCAATGTGTATATGTTAAATTGATGTTTGGATTCTTCTATCCAGGCCACTATTCAGTTTTCCATTTTTTTATTTTGCTATTTTGATACTTGTGGCTTGTCCGAGCGCACTTTTGTTTTCCCGAAACGTATTCGAACGCGTGTAACTGTACCGTAGTCCTGGCGAGAGCTGGGCAGGCAGTCCGCTAACCCCTTTGGTTCGCCTTAGGGGAAGGTGGGGCTGTCACAACAGTGGTATTCAAAGGGTCAAATAATTTCATCTTTGGCCATCTTAAAAGAATTAAAAAAATCAGAACAATAATCAAATAAATAAATAAAACAAATTGTGCATTTCTTGAAACTCCAAATTAAAGTGGAAACCAGCCAAAAACTCAATTGCAAAAGATGCTTTCATTAAGCTATTCACATATGCAAGAAACAGTTTTCATGAACTTTAGTAAACGACAACCCCTAGATTTACCGAAATTCCCTTCGAGTGGGAAGATACTCGGCCATCGAAATTGTGCAAAGTTTCTTCAGGATTTTCAAATTTCGTCATTGGAGGTGGATGCCTTAAAGGTGTCCTTGTGTTTGGGAAAAGGGTTTGTACTTACACTTGGTCCTTGTTCACCCTTTTCCCTTAGCACTATCTCCCCAGCCTCGATCATATCTTGGACTTTGTGCTTAAGTGCTTTACAATCGGCGGTTGGGTGGCCAGGTGCTCCCGAGTGATAGACACAAATAGCCTGTGGATCATATCCAGCAGGCATGCCATAAGGGTAGGTTGGAGGGGGAATCACACCTATTTTACCGGCAGCCTTTAATTGCTCATACAACTGGTCCAAAGGCCTGCCTAGATTGGTGAATGTTCGGGTACGGTTTTGGCTGTAGGTTTCGGTGGGTTGAGGATAGTTATATGTGGGTCTATTTGGTGGAGGAAATTGTTGATTGTAGGGAGGTCGGGATCGAATTTGTTGAAAGTTAGGTCGAGATATTTGGAAAGGGGCTATAGGCGAGTTGGTGTAATTAGGGCGAGGTCGAGGATGAGTGATATTGGTGTGGTAAATAGGACGAGGGTTTGAATAGTAAGAGTAAGGTTTTGAGTAGGTAGGGTATTGTCGAGATTTGGGTCTTGGGATAGGGCTTTGATCCCAGACGAAAGCGATTTCCCCCTCTTTCTTTTGGAGTTGTTGCTTCTTCCCACTATTACTTTGGCCTTGCAAAGCTTCCACTTGAGTTTTCAGGGCAGACACATTAACAATCTTTCCAGCTTTCACAAAATCATCATATTCTTCAAGCTTATTGACAATAGCAGCAAATGAGCATCCAGTCATGCGAAAGATTTCCTCAAAGTACGGGGGATCATGTGCCTTAATAAAGGTGCGAATGATTTCATCTTCAGTCATTGGCGGCTCAACCTTTGCAGCTATTTTTCTCCATCTTTTAGCATAGGTTTTATGATCTTCAGATGGCTTCCTCTTTGTCCCCTCTAGCGTGGTTCGCGTCGGTGCCAGCTCGCAGTTATACTCGTACTGCCTTACAAAAGCATTGGACAAGTCAATCTAGGTTTTTACTTCCTCGGGTTTTAAGTTGAAATACCAATCGAGTGCATCCCCCTCCAGACTTTCTGGGAACAGCCTTAGAGGTAGATTCTCGTCATCTATGGGCCTTCCCAATTTGTTAGCAAACAGGCGGAGGTGCGTTTTGGGATTGCCAGTTCCATCGTACTTGCTAAACTTTGGGGTCTTGAACCCTACAGGCAATTGCACATTTGGGAAGAGACAAAGTTCATCATAGTCCAGCACTCCTTGCTTGTTTAACCCTTGACTTTTCCTCATAAATTCATCAAAACGGTCAAGGCGCTTGAGCAGCTTCATATCAACGGGAGCAGAAGATTCCCCTATTTCTGGCTTAGCTTGGACAATATGGTCTGGCAGGAATGGCTCAGCAGCAGTGGGATAAAAGGTATGTGGCTCAGGTGGTATATTTGAAATAGCTTGGGGTTGTGGGCCTTGCATGTGAGTAGGAAAAAATGAAGGATTAGGAGGGTAAGTGTATGGCAAATTTATGGTGGGATAGGTGAAAGTTCCTTCGGGTGGAATAGGGAAGGATGGAGTAACGGTGGCTTGAGTTGAAGGGATGACAAATGGCTCTGGCTCAGGCTGCCTGACGGGTACGGGCTCGGGTTGAACTTCGTTGCTAATTAGCTCGTCAATCAATTTCCTTTGGGCCGCCATCTCGGTAGCCATCTCACCAAACTTAGTAAGCATTTCAGTCAGCTGAACTCCTAAACTCGCAGTCTCGGGTTGAGCGGTAGTAGCAGACCTATCCGATTGTTCCGGTTGTGAACTCATGTTTACACGACTCCTCTGGGCTTGACTACGGGATCGCGTTATGATGGGGGTTTCGACGAGAAGCTATGTTTAAATATTACTTGAGAATTTTGAAAGGAATTGCCTTTATATTTAGCCCTCGCTTAGCTATTGCAATAAAGAAAAGGAAAAAGAAAAAGGCAAGAGTTAGTAGATATCCCGAAAATTCGGATGCATGTCCTATGGGGGAACCCTTTTTGTGCCCAGGGTAGGCCTAGCATGAAAATGCAATCCTCTATGGTAGGCACTATACCATACCTGAGGGATCCGATCAACTTATTGACATTTGATTAGAAAGTAATTTGGAAATTTTGGACCAATTGAACAGCGGGAGATCTCTAACAAAATGAGGACAAATCCGAATGAATGATTGGTTTTGGTTGGCACAAGAATTTATACAAATTAATTTAACTTTGAAGAGTTTGTTCTTGAAGAAATTTGAACTTCCTAACACAGATCAAAACCCTAATTCGTCCAAATCAAATGAATGCAATGAGTGATTTTCTTAAAACCACTAGGTTTCTCAATTTGAAATTTGACATTAAAACCCTAATTAGTCGACTGGATTGGATGAAATTGATGATTTATTCAAAAATCGACCGGATCACCTTAAAAAGGGTAAAATGGTCAAATGCATTGAATGAAATTTGATTATTTGTTCAAAATTGAATGGATAACCCTAAAATGAATTAAATTAATCAAATGAATTGAATGAGATTAGTGATCTATTCAAAATCGACTAGATTACCCTAAAAATGAACAATTTGATAAAATGGACTGGATGGAATTGATGAATAAAATAGTCCAATGGATTTAATTCCATTGATCATTTATTGACACAATGAAATTGATAAATAATTTGATCAAATGAATTGAATGGAATTGATGGTTGATTCAAAAATCGATGGAATTATCTCCCCTTTGGTAGTTTCAAAAATGCATTGCGATGCATTAGCCTATAAGCCCCCTACAATCAGGATTTGGCCGCAATAAGTTCACCATCTCAAAAATGAGAAATTATTTGTGAATTTCTTCAAATTAATGTCCTTTAAGCAAGGGATTTTTACCAACTATGTTAAAAAATGGCCAAAGAATGATTGTTAGATGCTCATATTCTAATGTACCAAAGATTGCCCCAGGGTCATGGAAAGGATCGAACGCTACCTTACCTTGTGCACTACCCCTTTGGATGGTACGAAAATATAAACGTGCAAGTCTCCTTGGATTAAATATCCGAGACACAAGGTGGCTTATTCCTAACAGAGGATCCCCTAAATGGCATTCCCTTCTAGGGTTTATGCATGATGCCATTTATTAAAGCGCGTAAATATGCAGTACACAAATGAAACATGACCTAAAGGGACCCCCTTTCGTATGCCGGGGTGAGCCTAAAATAAAATGTATTCATGTTACGCATGTGAAGTATTGAATTTAAACATGTCACATCAAATGGGGTAGGCTCCTAGAGAGTGCCATGCCAGGACTCTTTATTTCCTAGGGCTAATGAATGCAATGGGGACAAAACCAAGAAAAGTTAGTTCAGCCAGATAAATACACATAACACATTGTAGCAACGAGATAAAGCAATAAAATCAATACAAAGCAATAAAAGGGAAAAAGGGGTTGGATCCCTCCTCTCGTGAATGGTGTCCCTAATAAGGCAAGGCAGACTCTATCCTAGGCAAGCTATCATGGATGCATGAGGTATTGGCTCACTAATGCATCTAGACTCGATAGGTTTTAGGTCCCCGAGCCTTCAGACTTGGAAACCAAAGGTCATCAATCCCAAGGTTCTTTGTCGGTGGCTCGAGCGATTCCCCAGACATTGCTACGCACACGTCGTGTCACGGCCACATGTCTGAGTGAATCTATCAAAAATCCTCAACCTTCGACTAAAGGCTAAAGGCTATCAACCTAAAGCTTAAAGCGGAAGATTGAGTGACCCCTCGGATCGTGCTACGCACACGTCGTGTCGCGATCACACGTCCAAGTGAGTCGCCTAAAATCCTAATAGGGTGGAGTGGCGTGACAAGCCACTAAAAGAAAAATAAATGAGGGGTAAATAATTAAAGCGTATGCACGTATGCTAGTGCTCGTTTGGAGGAGAGGGATCAAGAACCAACGCGAGGCTCTAGGGTATGTCCCCCACCCAAATGCAATGCAAAGCACAAAATCACATACATAAACCATTCATCCATCAAAACAATCGTACGCCAAATGGGTGAGTGAGTGAGTTGATACGCACGAAATGCAAAAAATCCTAATAAAAGGAAAAAATGCAATCCTAAACATGCAAATGTAATAGATAAGAAGGTTAAAAGAAGAAAATAATCGACTAAATCCAATGCTCGGACTCTCTAAGTCCCCAGTGGAGTCGCCAGCTATCGCGCCCCATTTTTTACAAGAAAAATAAATAAATAATAAATAATTGGTTGAAAAGTGAATTTTGGATTGGTTTTTTATTTGAAAAAGGATTTTTGATTTAAAAGAAAAATGAAGAAAAATATGGGTCTCAATGGGACTTGAAAATGCGACGATTTGACCCAAAATATAGTTTAAAAAGGGTTTTTGAAATAAAAATCGGAGTCGCCACTTGGTATAGAGTTAAGGTGTACCAAGTCACCTAAAATGAGTTTTCAAAGGAAAAAGTAGGAAAAACCCCTTTTAAACGACTCCTAGTCTACGAAAATCAAAGGAAAGGTTCGGGAGTCACATTTGACGAAGGGGAAGGCAAGGATAGAAATCCAAGGCACCCCTTCGACCTAGCCAAGGCTAGTTGCGCGATTTAGTCAAAGATTTTCTTGTTTTAACCAAAGAATTTATCACATTTGGATGTACTATATGAATGCAAACCCTAGACCTAGGGGGCATCGGGGGGCAAAATTTCTCTTCAAAGCTCGAATGGTACCAATCACATTAGTTGTGATGCCCAATAATGACTCCTTGGAGAGGCCACGAATAATGCAAATGACGTAAAAATGAGTGGAATGAATGCAGGCAATGTGAAAATGTGAGTTTGTGTGAAGTGAAAAAGTAATAAAAAACAATAGTGTGTAAGTGGAAGTGTGCAAATGGATGTACAAGGTAAGGTGAGTAAAGTGATAGTATGAAGTGCGTGTGTGCACGTGATAGTATATAAAGTGTAAGTGGCAGAGTGAAAACGTGCAAAATTAAAGTCGTGTGAAGTGAAAATGTGGAAAAAGGGATAGAATATAAAGTAAAAGTGCATGTGATAGTGGATAAATGAAATGCATGAACCCTAGAGGAATGCAAGCAAGACGGGTACGGGGGACTAATGTTCGTGACTTAATTTTCCTTTAATAGAGGGAATACGAGCGTGCTAAGGCTAGAAAAGCCAAACTCGTCCATATCCCATATCCAAGGGGTTTTCCCTAATCTAATCAAGCAAATGCACTACCCTAATCCTAAATCTAAAAATGAAATGCAAGTCTAATGTTATGTAACATACAAAGGGGCATATATAGATAGGGGAATGAGGGAATAGGGAATATAAATAGAACATCATACAAAATGATAAAAGGCCCTAAAAAGTGAAAATATGCATGAAATGATGCAATCATGATCTAACGCGCGAGGGGCTCCTAAGGGCTAGCGTTGGACTAGCCCACATCTACGATTCTCTCACAAGCATTGGACTTGCAAGAGTTCGAGGGGACAACCATGACTAGCATTGGACTAGCCACAGTTACGTGCATTTGCATCCATCATACACATATATAAATAATGTGTATAATTAAAGCAAGTAGACATGTGAGCACGTAATTCACATAACACATAAGCATGCATATCTAGATGCCAAAACCTAAGAAAGCGATTAAACACATAGCACCCAAGCATGCAAAACACATAAGACAATTAAGGCCCTAACTATTACATTTTTAAGGGGTGGAAGGCCTACTACAATCTAAAAGGGGAAACGGAATAATAAAAACAATAACCTAGCTATTACAATTTTGGCATTCGAGTGCCTCCCAAATGATAAAATTAAACTAAAATTAAAGCCAAAACTAAGCAACTAAAGAAATAAATAAAGTGAAAATGAAATAAACACTTAAAGTCATGCAATCGCACACATAAGACGCATATACGCACGTAGGGTCAAATAAAGTAAAAAATAAAGGATAGAGTGTACCTCCCTCGCAATGGTAAGCAAATGAAGGGAAAATAGCTTCAAAATAATAAAAGTGTCAAGGTACCACTTTAATTGAGAAAAATTAAAAGAAATGCGCAAATACAAAGCTCACTTGATCATAAAGCCCCTAAAGTCATGACTTAAGTGCAATTGAAACAAAGCATAGTAGCCAATTGAAGCAAACAAGCAATGAAGTTGTAAAATTAAAACTACCAAGGACCAAATTGAGGAGATTATTCAATTGGTTGGGTCATAGTAGAACAAGGGGAGATTTGGGGGGTCAAAGCGCAATTGTTTTGGAACATTTCCATGCATGCGCACGAGAGCTGCTAGCCATTCGAAGTTTTCATTGCTTCTGCAATTTTTCTCTATTGCAAAACTGGCAGCTTCAACTCACGCAGCATACACACCAAAACATTCATAGTTTCGGATTGAAGCATGCAACTTCATCATTGATCATTTAGGCACAAAGCTTAATTATTAAACAGATGACTAAAACTAGTTTTTTTTTTGATGGGTTGCTGCGGCAAAAGAACAGCAGAAACACAGCTTTTCCTAATGGTATGAAGTTGCAGAAATCCTTTGTTATTCACTCAAACATATCTGTGTGAGGCAGCCCAAGCAAAGTCTGTCAAATCGACGAACCGGAAACAAATGCAAAGCCTTTAACGTATGCTTATCATTCATACCTCAAAGTGTTTCCCAACGGATTCGAAAGTGCAACCATATAAAAAAATGCAGCAGAGGAATATGAGGAGTAAGCTTGAATCGATCCTGACTAAAAAAACAAACCTTGCGCAACTTTTTTTCTACAATTCCAGCAAGCAAATGAAACACTTAGATACCCCAAAAGATTTACTCAAAACAAACGAGCATAAAATGCAGCAACCACGAAGACAGCATTCTGCAACTGAAACCATTTAGCAGCCCACGTAGCTCAGGAAAATTTGAGACAGAGCTTTAACAAGCAAACAAAGAAAACCATGAAAACTGGCAAGTTTGAACTCATTCATGGGTTCATTTCTGCAAAGTTTCAGCTTCTATATGCGCAGGAAGACAGCTATGAACATGAACTCAAATGGAAATGCAAGCCTACCAAATACTTCCACAGGACTCAATCCAACACAAATCATGCAATAAGAACTTTCGGCAAGCTAAAATCCATTTTCCAGCAACTATTTTTTGCAACTTCCAACAATGGGATTCAGGACATATGCAGCCAACAAAAATCAAACGAATGGCAATTGTAGACACCAAATTTTCAGTGTAATTTCATTTATTTTTTATTGTTTGTCATGCTAGGTTTATTCACTTTTAGTTTTTAGTTTTTAGTTTTTTATTTTATTATTTTTAAGCTTTATTTTTAAGCTTTAGCATAGAATTTCTTGGGAAAAAGGAAAAGCATTCAAAAATTATGTTTTAGTTGTTTTGATTTAAAATTCAATGTTTTCTTGGAAAAATGAAAAAATGAAAAAAATAAAGAAAAAAGCAAGGAAAAATGAAAAATTGCAACTTTGCTGTTTATTATTTCTAGTTTGTTTATTTTTATCCAATGTTAATTAAATTGTTGTTTTTTTTACTTAATTTTATTATCAAGTTTGTTAACTTTTAAAAAAAAAAAAATATTTTACATGCAAGCTGCGGAAACGCAGCTTGCAAGGACAATCGCGCATGCCCATCGGATGGCCTGGGGTTGGAGAGAAATCTCCTCTTCCATCCTCACTCTTGAGGTGAGGGTTTGTCTGGTATAAATACAAGAAAAAACGGCAGCCGCAACAGAGGGAGAGGATCGGGGGAGATAGAAAAACATCAAAGGGAAAAGAAAGAGGAGAGAAATCTGGGCTAAAGTCTGAGAGAGAGAGGAGAAAAGAAACAACGGCTGAGAGGGCTTTTGGGGGTAACAACTGAGAGAAACCAGAGGGAGTGACGGCTGAAAAATTGAGGGCTTAGAGAGTGTTGGCGGTGGGAAAACAAGGAGAAAGAAAACCAGCAAAAAGAAACAGAAAAATCCAAGAGAAGAACCAGAGTTGTCTTCCTTGCGGTCACCATTTGTTGCCGTCTAACTTCGCTGAACAAACCGCTCCCGAAGCTGTCTCTTTTGTTGTTCATCGGCGTTTAGGTACGTTGGGGTTGCTTACTCTCCCCAGAATTCGTTTAGTTGCCTTTCCTAGAGTTTGTTCTTATGATGTACTGTGCTTGTTGGTTGTTCGATTGACATGTTATGGTACGAATTCGTTGCAAGTTTCTTTCTTTATGTCTCTGTAGCGTTTCTTATCTTCTATTGTATGTTGTAGCTGTGGGTATTAAGTGGTTGCACTGAGATAATCTTAATAACATTGGGTAGCGATAACATCTGGGTTTTCTGGGTTTTGGGTAATGGATCAGTAGTTTTTGTGGGAGCTATTGCATAAATATGTTTAGCTGAGTGAAAACGTAGAAAGTTTTCAGCTTTACAAGCTTTATTCTGTTTTTTTCTTGGGCATGATTAGATATAGGGATGGGTCCTGTTTCAATTTAATTCTCAGCCAAAAACATGGGATTCTTTTTCTATCTTGACACATTAGTAGAAAGTTTGGATTGGGTTCATGATTCACGGCTAATTGTTCTGTTTTGCTTAACCTGTGTGACATTTGCTGAGTTTGAACTCAGAAAGACAGCGGAGCTTCACGGGTTAGCCGTCATTTGTTGTTGTCCATGCTACTTTAGTTTTGGTTGTACAGGTTGCATGTTTTTTGTTAGTTTGGAGATTGTTTTGTGTAGCCTGTGAATTTGATAAAGCAAACCCAGGAGTTACAGAAGAACAGAATTGTTGCCTGAGATTTCCTTGCTTGAATGTCGAGTTTCTGTGGTTTTGATGTTTGAGATCATAGCTTTGTTGTTTGGTTGAGAAGCTAGTTGATCTGTTTTTTTCATTTTGGTCCAAACTATAGATGTTTTGGTTTGAGTGTCACGCGAGTTGAAGCTGCAAATTTCGCAGCAGCACAAAAAGCTTCCGCATTCTTTTACTGTTTGCTTTCCTGCAACTGCTCATATAAGTTTCGGCCATCTGTTTTTGCTAGTTGGGTTTGCATGTTTGGGGTGTTGGAGTACTGGTTGAAAGGAATTGGATAAGGGGGTGTTGGGTGTGTATGTTTAGGGGCTGAAATGTTTGAAACATGTTCAAATGCTTGCTGGAAAAGAACAAACCAGGCTTGCCGATCATGTTGCATAAAATTTCCCAGCATTAACATGATCTCCTTTCTATGTTTTGGTTTGTTTGGATGTTGAAATTGTGGGTTATGTTGCTTAGCTTAAGTTTTTGGATGTTTGGTTGAAAGGTTTGATCAAACTTGTGTTGAAGTTGACAAGTAGTGCGGAAAGGAAGTTGCTGCATGGTTTATTAATCATCTTAGATTGTAAAAAAAAAATAAAAATTCTTGCTGCATTCTGTTTTTGCTGTTTTCTTTATCTCTGGCAGCTATCATTCCAGATCTTCTGCTTTGATTTTGCAAGAAAGGTGGAATGGTTGGTTTGATTGATAATTGGAGAGTTTGTATCTTGTGGTTGATGTTCATTGGTAATGTTTCAGTTGGCATTGAAACACAATGGGTTGCAGAGAAATGGAAATCATAAATGATGAAAATTGTTTCTACGTAACATGCATGGAAGTGTTCTCCAAATTTTGCACTTTAACCCCTTAATTTGGGTTTAGTGCTACTATGGTCCAATTAGTTGAATAATTTAATCAAATTTTGTCATTCTAGAATCTTAATTGCTCTTGGTATGCTTTGATATGATTTTGGGTAAAACGTTTAGTGAGTTTTAGCATGAATTTTGAGGTTCAATAAGTTTTGATAGATTTTTAGCTTGGATTTGTGTTCTAATCACGTTTTGGATAATTTTGATGTTTAACTTGAACAAATAGATTTCCATTCATCTTTGATGAAGTTATAGCATTTGATTTTAATAGGTCTCATCCTAAGCCATCAAGTTTAGTATTTTATTTTAGACCCTTTCAATTTTTTTAAATTATTTTAATTATTTTAATTATGTCCCTGTTGCTTTAGTTTCTTGTATATGGTTGGTCTGTCTATGTAAACACTTTAGTTGACTCCACTTAGTGTTTAACTTTCATTTTTCATATTTAATTTTTATTCCATAATTAAAGTGGTACCTTGACCTTTTTATTCTTTTGGAGGGTAAATTAGTAATTTCGCCTCATTAGGGACACCATTTCAAGGGAGGTACACGCTAACCCTTTATTTGCACTTTATTTGACCCTATGTGATCCAACGTGCTAAGTGAGAATTGCATGTCTACTTTGCTTTCCTTGCTTTTCCTTAATTCCTTTCATTTATTTCATTTACTTTTGCCATTTTTATTAAGTCGTTCTTTTATTTATTTATGGGGTATGTGTACACCTCTTGGCTTGTAATAGATAGGGCTTGGAGAGCATTTTGTCCATTTTCCCCTTCCCCTTTTGATTTAGTTAGTAAATGTAATAGGTTCATTAGCTTGATTGCTTGCTTTTGTTGCTACGTGTTAATTTGCTTTATTAGGCTCTTGCATCTAGTCGAGCATGCTAAGTGTTATGTGCTATGTGTTTATATGTGATTGGCATGTCTACTTGCTTTTTATAGTCATAGATAAATATGATGGATGAATGCACGTCACCACACTAGTCCAATGCTAGTTGTGGCTCATTGTCCCGTTTTCCACTAGTCCAACGCTAGTAGGAATTCATAGATAGGGGCTAGTCCAATGCTAGACCCTTAGGGATCTCCCTCGCTAGTACATACTTGCATGTCTCACTACATTTCATGCATTTTTCTTAGTCTTCTAGCATTTGGCATGCCCCTCCAACCCTTTCCCCTTCATTTTAGGCTTTTGTATCTTCATGCTAGTTGTAGGGTACATTTGCTTAAGGGTCCCCTTTCGATAAGGGAAACGAGCGAGTGTGGCTACAAAATAGCCTTAGCATGCTAGTTCTTCCTTCTAATCAAAGGGAAAATTAAAGTCGTGAAATTAGGAGTCATTCCCGTACCCGACTTGATGCATTCCTCTAGGTTCATGCACTCTCATTCTTATCATATCACTTTCTCACTCTTTTATCCACCCTTTTTTACAACTCATATTTTTCTCAATCCACGTGCCATGTTTGTATATTTTTCTTCTTTTATCATTTATTTTCTACCTCACAAATTGCACCCAATTGCACTTATATGTATCTACTATTATATTTTCATCCACTAGCACACAAACACCTTTATTTTCTCACATTTGCACACATGCACTTTTCTCACATTTGCACACTTGCACTTTTCTTACATTTGCACACTTGCACTTTTCTTACATTTGCACATTTGCACGTTTCTTACATTTGCACACTTGCATTTTTCTTACATTTGCACACTTGCACGTTTCTTACATTTTCACACTTGCACTCATATTTGAGTCTTCATTTGCATCATTCGCGACCTCTATGAGGACTTTCCTTATTGGCCACCACAACTCATGTGGTTGGGACCAAAAAGCCTCGTAAGAGACATTTTTAGATTAGGATTGCATTTCTTTTTCATACCCATTAGTCATATCCAACATGCAACGCATACTTTGGGTAGAAAAATTAGGAAAAGAAGGGCTAAGTCACGCAACTAGCTTTGGCTAGGGTAAGGGAGTGCCTTAGGCTTTACCTTTGCCTTCTCCCTTATCAAATGTGACCCCCGATCCCTTTCTTTGGTTACGTAGACCTAAAAGTTCTTAAAAAGGGGTTTGTTTACTTTGCTTTTCAAAAAATTCATTTTTGGGTGACTTGGTACACCCTAACTCTATACCAAGTAGCGACTCCATTTTCCATGCAAGAAACCCTTTTTGAACTCTGTTTGGCCAAATCGTCGCATTTTCAAGTCCCACGGCCTTTTATTTTCATTTTCACGCACGTTCACACACTACATTCACACATTTCAAAAAGTGGGGGGCGACAGCAATCTCTCGAACCAAAACAACATCCTATGCATCCTATCATCAAGACCCAGCCTTAAACTATGCAATTCCTAGAATTCTCCAACCCAGATTGCGCACAAAGACGAGCAAAGCAACAGCCGTGAACTCTCCCAAACCCATCAGCTAAAACCTATAGAAAAAACCCCAAACTTCCGTCCCCAAAACCAGACCAAACCTAAGGATTTCTCAGCCCCAACAGAAGTAAAACTTAGCCTTCTTCGAATAACAAAACCCAGACATGAAACCAGAGTGTGTCGAATGAAGTGCAACAACAAAGAATAAATTTTGGCCTGTGAAATGCAAGTGCACGCAGGAAAACATCAGACTGTCTCTCATCTTTCGACCACATTCGCAGATTCTGAGTTTCATAGTTTTCATGTCGAGGGACTCAAACAAACACCGAACTTTACTCCAGCAATCAAGACGCAATAGTTCAACATCCAAGCATGAATAAGAACCCAGAATCTCTGGTTACACAGACTAGATGTCATACGGAATAGAAAGAGTTGAAGACTACCTGTTCACTGCCTTTGGGCTTGAAACTTCAGCCTGGGTCCGATGAAGGTATCAACGGCCAAGCCTGAACCTGGGTTTTCAGCCTTGGATCTCCTTTTCCGCTTGCTCTTTCTCAGATCTCTCGGTTCTTCCTTCTGATTATTCTTCCTTGCTGTTTTTCCTTTGGTTCCCTCCTAGCTCAGTTTTCTTTCTTCCAGTCGCTACTCCAATCACTCTACTCTCTTCTAGTTCCTTACTTTCTCTTAGACCCCCGATAGTTCCTTTCTCCAGTCTCCCGTCACTCTTGCCCAAAACCCTAAGCTTCCTAGGTCTTCTTTTCTCCTCGTCAAGCCTCTCTCTCGGTTTCTCTAACTATCCCCGCCGCTACTTCCTCTCAAACTCTCCCTCTACCGTCACCCCTTTTCTCTCTGACCTCTGTTTTTCAATCCCCCACAGCCGCCAACTCTGCTCAGCTCTTTTTTTTGGTCCCTTAACCCAGCCATTTCTTCTTGCTTTTATATGGGAGCCCTACCCTCTAAACCCTCACCTCAAAGGTGAGGATGAAGGGTTGGCTGTCACCATGATTCCCAGCCATCCGATCCATTGAGAGCCAAGAATGCCGCAGCTGTGAAAGTGTTTTCATGCCGCATGCATGTGCGGCTCTTTTCCCCCGCTTTTTTTTTTCAGAACCTCTTAAATAGCCCAAAACCCGCTCTCGGGTTTCCTTTTTTTTTCTCCTTTTTTTTTAAAAAAATAAATAAATAAATAACAAATAGTAATTTAACAGTAATAAACCCTATTTTGTGAATAATTTTCTTTCTTCTTCTTCTTTCTTTTTTTTCATTCATTTTTTATTTAAGGCCAACTAAATGAGCAACAAATAACATAAGAGAAACGAGAATAAAATAACAATAATAATAATTAATAATCTAAAATGCTAGAAAATGCCCCAAAAACATGAAATTGACCAATAAAATAGATAATGCAATAATAAAAAAAATTATTCAAAAATTTGGTGTCTACATTGACCCCACTCTAGAACATATTAAGAGGGCCGTGCATGTGAAGTTTGGGGTGACAATTTGATTTTATCATGGCTACAAGGATGAGATGAATTTATCGGCATTGGAAGGAATAATTTTAGAATATAATTATTGAGAAATGTCTAAATCTGCATTTGGTTAAGTGTAATGAGATTCTGGTTGAGATCTTGGACAAAATATGATTGCAAATCTTGCCTTACGTTCATATACCTGTTAGTGATTCTAAACGTTCGAAATTCTGGCTCTATTGCAATAATAAATAATTGTTGGATGCTGTCGCGCCCCACTTTTTGATCGAGTGTGAAAGTGTGGTGTGGTGAGTAGTGTGGAATATGTGAACGTGTGCAAAATGAAAATAAAGGCCATGGGACTTGATAATGCGACGGTTTGGCCATATAAAGTTCAAAAAGGGTTTTTTGTATAAAAAATGGAGTCGCCACTTGGTATAGAGTTAGGGTGTACCAAGTCACCCAAAAATGATTTTGTTTTTGAATGAAGAAGTAAATAAACCCTTTTTGAGAACTTTTGGGTCTACGTAACCAAAAGAGGGATCGGGGGTCACATTTGACGAAGGGGAAGGCAAGGATAAAAATCCAAGGCACCCCTTCGACCTAGCCAAGGCTAGTTGCGTGACTTAAACCAATTTTCCCTAATTTTTCTACCCAAGGTATGTATCGCGTGTTGGATATGTCTATATGAATGCAAAAGCCTAGACCTAGGGGGACATGGGGGAAATTTCTCTTCAAAGGTTGAGTGGTGCCAATCACATTAATTGTGAAGCCCAATAATGATCCTTTGGAGAGGTCACATGTAATCCTAAATGACGTAAAAATGAGTGGAATGCATGCCATGTGAAAGTGTGAGTTTGTGTGAAGTGAGAAAAATGATAAAAATACGATATAAGTGGAGGTGTGCAAATGTCTTTGAATGCAAATATATACTCCAAGTGCAAGTGGGCAAAAATGCATGTATGCAATTTAAAGAAAAGTGCGAAAGTGTCGGTGTGCAAATGAAGATGAAAGTACTCGTGTGCGAGTGAAGATAAAAGTGTTCGTGTGCAAAAGAGTGTTCGTGTGCAAGTGAAAAAAGTGTTCGTGTGCAAGTGAAAGTGATAAAAAGGTGCATGTGTGCAAATGAGACAAAAGTGAAAGTGTGATGATAGAGTGGATTGAGAATGCATGAGCCTAGGGAATTCATGCATATTGGGTACGGGGAGACCTAAGTCGTGACTCAATTTACCCTTTTATAGAGAGGATACAAGCGTGCTAAGGCTTAGAAAAAGCCACACTCGTCTATATCCCATATTTAAGGGGACTTTCAAGCAAATGAACCCTATAACTAGTATGAGATGCAAAAATCCTAAAATGAGGGGAAAAGAGGTTCGAGGAGCATGCCAGATGATAAAACTAAGGAAAAATGCATGATATGTAGTGAACAGGCAAATAATGTACTAATGAAAAACAAAGGAAAAATCCTATTGGGTTTAGCGTTGGACTAGCCCTTTCTATGAAGTCCTAATGAAATAATGAGCCACAACTAGCGTTGGACTAGTGTGGTGACGTACATTCATCCATTCCATTCATTCATAGTTATGAAAGCAAGTAGACATGCCAAAACGCTCGTAAACACATAGCACGTAACACTTAGCATGCTCGACTAGATGCAAGAGCCTAATAAAGCAATTAAACATGTAGCAACGAAAGCAAGCAACCAAGGGGGAAGGGGAAGTGGACCAGATGCTCTCCGAGCCCTATCTATTACAAGCCAAGAGGTGTACACATACCCCATAAAACATAAAGGGGAAGGGGAAATGGACCAGATGCTCTCCGAGCCCTGTCTATTACAAGCCAAGAGGTGTACACATACCCCATAAAACATAAAGGGGAAGGGGAAATGGACCAGATGCTCTCCGAGCCCTATCTATTACAAGCCAAGAGGTGTACACATACCCCATAAAACATAAAGGGGAAGCAAGTAAATGCATGCAAGGAGGTAAGGAAAGCGGAGTAGGCATGCATATTCACATAACACGTAGGAGCACGTAGGGTCAAATGAAGTGCAAATGAAGGATAGAGTGTACCTCCCTTGAAGCGACGCCCTAACGTAGTGAAATTACTAACTTACCCTCCAAAATAATAAAAAGGTCAAGGTACCACTTAAATTATCAAATAATCACATGAAACAAAAATTAAATATGAAGAATGAAAGTTAAACACTAAATTGAGTCAACTAAAGTATTTACATAGACAAACCAACCATGTACAAAGCAATTAATGCAAGAGGGACTTAATTAGAAGGACTGAAAATTTCTGAAAGAGAGTAAAATAAAATACCAAAATTGATGACTTAAGATGAGACCCATAAAAATCAAATGCAAAAATGTGATTAGAACACAAATCCAAGCTAAAAAATTCTATTAAAACTTATTGAACCTCAAAATGCATCCTAAAACTCACTAAACATCTTACCCAAAATCATGTCAGAGCAAACCAAAAGCAATTAAGATTCTAGAATGACAAAAGTGATTAAATTATTCAACTAATTGGACCATAACAAGACAAGGGGGGAACTTAGGGGGTTAAAGTGCAAGTGTTTTAGGACCTAATTGTAAGAACAAACACATAATTGGGCCCTTGAAACATAGATGGAAACTAAAGGGAGTAAAGCTGCAATTTTCTTGGACATTCTTCATGCAAAAGCATGCAACTCACGTAGAAGACATTTTTTTTTTTTGCAGAATTTCTGTCATACTTCATCAACCGAAACAAAATTCCAGCACAGCTTTTTCGAGAACAGATTTCAAGTCCAAATTCACAACTTTAAACTAGCAGCAAACTACACCATCACTATCATCCAAACAAATAGGAAACTTAAAAAAAAAACCATGCAAAATCATAAAAAAGTGGGCAAAACATTTGAAGAATGAAACTGCTGTAACTTTCTTAGCTTCACATTCCAAGACCAGATTTCAGATTCAAGCAACCTTAACCAAAATTTCCTTGATCTAACACCTAAACTTTGAACTAAACAAACAAGACATGGATTTGACATCTAAACAAACAAGAAACATAGGAGAACTAGTGCAAAAGGTCACGGAAAAACTCAAGCATGCTGCAAACTCACGGTTGCATAGTCTCATTCAATTTCCTATCCATTTGGCCGAATCTATATTCATGCAAATAACCCAAGTATCTCCACTTGAATCAAAATGCAGAGATTTGAAGCAAAGGTAGGAGTAAGATCAAACAGGTTTTAAACTCAAAATGCAACAAAAATGATTTGAGGAACAAGATTTTTCTGCAATTTTCTGGTCAATGTTGCCTCTGCAACTTAAAGAAAACAGCCAGCTGCATTTTTGTCCACAAACTTCTACCATCAAATGCAATCTTTTGGCAAACAAAGTTCATGCAAAACCTTCTAATCATCTCCAATCAAGAACATTTAACACTCCAACGAATAAACGAAAACTGAAATCATTGCCTATGAATGAAAATTTTCAGCAAAACGAGAGTGAAACTTGCTGAAATTTTCTATTGCAGCAACTCCCTTGCTCAGCCTAAACGAATTCAGGTAGGACAAACCAAATGCAAGAATCTAGAGGCACAAACTTGGGGAAGGGAGAGGGGAAGGACAAAACACCACTAAATGATATGAACCCTTGCTGCAAAATTTCAGTCACGACCTTCCTTTCCATGAAGACCAGATTTTGATTCAAATGCGCAGCTTAGATTAGATATTTTTCATCTTAACATCACAATTTTAAATTGAGCAACAAAACTTCATGATGATTACAGACCAATGACCAGAAACTTTGAAAGATACTATACGAAAATTCTGGAAAAATGTAGAAAAGGAAGAACAAAACTGCTATAACTCTCCTATCATTTCTCAGCACAGGCCCAAAAATCAGAATTTCAGTTTGGGTATGCATATGATGTATCGGCTAAGCGACGAATCCCAGATTTTAGTCTAAACAAAAAGTTTCAGCAACAACCAAGACACTGCTCTAACATCCGAACAGACCAAGACAATAGAAAAACAAAAACATGCCATTCTTCTTCACAACTTGTTCAATAATTCAAACGTACAGGTCATGCGAATGTCCTTTCTTTTCAAAGCTGGAGTCTTGTTACTGAGCTATAGCCTAGGGACTAAACACAATCCACACCAAACAAACAACATACCCATCGCACATCATGCCAGCAAAAGGCACCACCTTTAAGCTATAATCGTAGATCATCACCAAGACTCTTGACCCCGTTTATCGATTCAAGCATAGCTTCATGTTCAATTTATCTGCAGGAAAGGGAAAGGAAACTTACAATGCTATTTCCTGATAGATTTCAGTGATGATTTCTCTTCAAAGAACAGCCTCAGGTGGTGGTGAGATTCCTCCGTTCAGCCTTGGCCCCTTGCTCCTCCTCTCTTTGTTCAACCGGAGATCTCTCTCTATCCTCAGCCCGTAACTTCCCCTTTCTACTTTCTGGTTTACCCAAAGCTCCACCTTCCTTTTCTTTTCCTCTCAAACTATCACCACCTCCCCTCTCGGTTCCCTCTCTTTCACTCTCAACCTCTAGCTTTAGCTTTCTCTGGTTTTCTCTCGTTTTCTCTTAGCCGTCAGCCCAAAACAATTTCTTCCCCTTCACGCCTAAACCCCCAGTTTCTTTTTATACCCTGATGGCTTACTAAAAAAACCCTCATCTCAATGGTTTTAGAATACCCCAGCTCAACGCCTCTCTCCCCAGCCATCCGATGGCCTCTTGTGAATGTCCTTCGCACGCTGCAAAAAATTGCAGCGTGCATGCTGCGGTTTCTTTTTTTTTTAACACAACTTGATAATTACAGAAATGATAAAATAAAAAATAAATAATAATAATAACAAAATTACACAAACCAGGTAATAATAATTATAACAAAACAAAAATAATTTTAAACAAAAAACTAAACAAAAATGGCCATTTTTTAATTTTTTAATTTTTCACTTTTCATCATTTTCTTTTTCTCAAAATAACTTAATAAAAATAACTAAAGTGCCCAAAGATTGAATTTAAAGAAATAAACATATTTTTGATGTTTTCCTTTTCTTTTTTCTAAAAACTCTATGCTAATTTTAAACTTAAAAGCTGAAACTAAAAACTAAAACTAAAAGTAAACAAGAATAAACAGCAAATGAAATAGGTCAACTAAAAGGGCGAAAATGAATAAAACTAAAATATCATAACAACTAATAGTGCAAAACACACAATAACGAACTAAAATGCAAGCAATCTAAAATGAAAATCATGAAACAGATGCTACATAAAATTATTCAAAATTTGGTGTCTACAGTTTGCCCCTCTTTGTCTGAGTTTTGAAAAAACTTGAGACAAAGAAGTAGACACCAAATACTTACCTGAGTCATTCGGCTTCAGCTACTCGAACGACTGCTGTTATTGACATGAGGACTGACTCCTTTTAATGAGACTGACTCGGACGAGAAATTTAAAACGGGATAGACCCGAACTGGAAGTTTAAAACGGGACAGACCCGGACAGAAATGTAAAATTGGGATAGCCCCACGGGATAGACCCGAACAGAAATGTAAAATTGGGGTAGACCCACGGGATAGACCCGAACAGAAATTTAAAACGGGGTAGACCCGAACATGAATTTAAATTTGGGGGATAGACCCGAACAGAAATTTAAAATTTGGGATAGACCCACGGGATAGACCCGAACAGAAATGTAAAATTGGGGTAGACCCACGGGATAGATCTGAACAGAAACTTAAAACGGGGTAGACCCGAACAGGAATTTAAATGGGATTGTATGAAGAAAACTGCATAAGACTTTATTTGAAAATGTATCCACAGATTTGCCCCAGTAATGAATTGGTCAGTGGGATTAAACCCGAACCTGCCATGATGATCGACCAGTGGGATAATACCCGATCCTGCCGAGGTTGGCGGGATGAAACCCGGTCCCAAAGAAAAAAGCGGTCAGCGGGATTATACCCGGTCCTGCCGAGATTGGCGGGATGAAACCCGGTCCCAATGAAAAAAGCGGTCAGCGGGATTATACCCGGTCCTGCCGAGATTGGCG
>NW_020864482.1:0-29030 GCF_003713205.1 Coffea eugenioides | reverse complement strand
GTCTAAAATCCTTCCCGAGCGATTCCCGCGTCGGCCCCCTGCTAAGGAAAACAAATGGAATGGGGTAAGGTATATGCTTAGTGAGTAATCAGGGGTAAAAATATAAATTCACATCCAAATAACAAGTAATCAGGATATTTCGCATTAATAACAGAAAGGTAACAACACAACGGTAGGATACAGGTGGCTTCAAAACCAGTTCAATTCCTTGAGGTTGAACGCCTGTTGACACTCCATCAACCAAAGTACTCATGGTCCGTAGACTCCACTTACTTTTTCTGTTCACCTTATCATCCCCCGCTGGCCAGTCAATAGCACACAGCAGCTCGAGCGAAACAAAATCACTTAGCTTTAATCAAAACTTTAACAAAGAACTAAATCCCAAGGTTAGCATGGAACTATCTTCGACCAAGCCCCGGCTAGCTCGAATAATTCGTCTACCCTTGGAAACGGGATGGAACCAAGTCCTGAGATATCCAATCTCTCAATAGATGATATCTCTAAAAAGGTACAGAACAAAGTACTTACCCCAACAGCACACAGTAAAAGGGGTTCAACTCAAATCGTATAACCACCCCCATCAGCACACAGCAAGAGGGTGATACTCTATATAAGACATGCATTCTCACGTATGAAATCAAAACAAAAGATGGGCTTAGATCGAGTGAGATAAAGTACACTTTCGCCTAAGTACCCATTTAACATATACAAAGTACTTTGACAATTTCACATCAATAAACAACCCAATTACTCACTTGATAAAGCTTGGCATGAAAAATGATACAATTCATTGAGCTTGACCGTCACCGTTAAAAGCCTCACAGTCTGTATTGACAGATTATATACACACATAAGTGAAACGGCCATACAATAGCAGTTTATAACTCAAATGATCAAGAACGGTCGAAAACGGTAAAAAATAATAAAAAACGTTCAAAAACGACGTTAAGGCCAAAAGAATGTCGAAATTGGCCGAAACGGCCGGAATGGTAACAAAATAACAAAAGTAGTCCTAAACGGTCCAAAATGGCAAAAATGGGTTGAGAATGCACGTGCGTGTGCGTGAAAATGAAAAAGGTATAAAAATAGGTTACACGGTTTGGACCATAACCAAAGCTGTGGTTATCGGATGAAAATGTACTAGGTAGTGTCTCGAAGCTTAGGCAACAGGTTACAACTTTCATGAAGACACCTCAACCCAGTTTTCAGTGTATCCAAGTCAACTTTGCAAAACACTGAAATAGAACTCCAAAGGCTAGTTTATCTCTAGTGAAACTTTGGCGGCATGCCCCTTGTATTTACTTATTATGGCTTCAATATTTTCCTCAAACAGTCCCAAAGTCACACACAAAAAAATCTTATTTCAATAGCCTTTCAATAGGCTCAAAGTCATACAAGTACAAAATCAAGCTAGGAACATGTGAGGAAATGAAGTTTGAGTCAAGAAACAAAAGACAGATTTGATGTTGTTATGCGTAACGGACACAACTGAGGTTATGCTTATCGGATTGGGATGTAATTTATACCGTTTCAAAGCTAAGATAAAGGGTTACAACTTTGATGAAAACCACTCAGTCCAGTTCGTAGTGTAGCTAGGTCAAAATTCCATTGTACAAAACCAGAATCTCACAAGCAGGTTAGCTAACTGCACTATGGTTAAACGACAATAACTCAGGCTACCGAAGTCTGATTGAGGTGTTCTTAGGGGCGTTGGAAAGCTAATTAATAGTACTACAACTTATGTGTTTTGGCCAAAGGCTAAATCAGCACGGATCAGGGTGAACAGATGCGGTCAGATTAGGTAAAATGTCAAAACTGTCCCTAAAGTTCTACCTGTGGCAGTCAGGGGTATTTCGATCCTTTCATAGGCTACGTTGCTGCGATTGAGCTGAAATTTTACAGGAAACTATAAAACATCATTCTATGCAACTTTTATGTTTTAGTCTAAGCCTAATTCGGGCTGTAACATGGTGAACTAGAACCGGGCAGAACAGGGTGCATACTAACTTCAATTCTGGAAATTTGCTACAATCAAGATAGAATTCCCATTTTTAGCTTGAAACCATCACTATCACCTCATATACAAGTTTGTATATATCATATACCACCCATACAACAAATATGAAATGGAAATCATTCAAACCCTAACTCAAATACATCACCCCAACCATCCGAAATCACTTGATATAAGCATTACAACCACAAATACAAGCTACTAAGCAACTCCAACATGATTAAGGAAAAAGAAAAGAGTGGTCAGCCATATTACCTAAAAAACAAAGCTTGCTAGAGTTATCCTCCACTTCTCCTTGAAATTTTTGGTTCCTTAAGCTTCCCAAGCTCTCAACCTACAAGTTAATCGGTTTAGTTTTTCTTGGTTTCACTCAAATGGTGCAAATCAAGATGAAGTCAAGTTGTTTTTCCCTTGCTCACTTTCTCTCTCTTGTTCACGGCTAGGAGGAAGAAAATGAGGGCAATTTGTGTGTTTTTTGGGGATAAATATGGAGGAAAATTAGTTAGGCAAGAATCCATAGATGGCCGCCACTTGTCACCACCATAATCCATCTCAAGTTTTTTTCTTTTCTCTTCTTTTCTTGGTCAAAAAATTCGGCCAACATGATCAGATTTTGGTTGATATTTAGGCTCTAAGAATAAGGAGATTAACTTGATAAAATGGTGGGTTCAATCGGTAGTGAACGGTACTCGTCGATTTGAACCGATTTTTCTTAAATTGCATATACTAGGGTTTTAACTTATAATTCACTAACTTATTATTGTCACCTCTAATCACACACTTAATATCATCTAAAACTCACTCTTAATCACCAAATTTGATCCACACTTCGTATCGGATAGTCACACCACGGATAGGCATAAAACCCTAATTCGCGCTAAATTGAAAACGAAAAGGAAAAACCCTTACCTCTATATTCATTTGCACTTATTGTGGGGTGATTGGGTAATAAGGCTATTATAAAGTAATAATTTCCAAGTAAAAGGAATTTTAAGAAAATGTGCGGGATTTTACAATTCCATAACAAGTAGGGTTTCGATTAAAACATTAGAGATTTAAGAAAACCGATTAGTCACAAGTAACTAGGGTTTTTTTTTCTTTTTTTTTTGAATTTTGGGTTTCTAGTTTTTAAACAAAACAAATTTAAGGGTTTAAATCAAAAGTAAAACGAAACAATTTCCTAACATTTTGGGTGTCACAATCTCCACTCCTTAAAAGAATTTCGTCATCGAAATTGCAACTTTTAAGTCAAATCTTCTTAATCCTTTCACGAGCTAAGGGTTGGAATCCTCTAATATCTCATTAACGAGTTCATCGTTGACAATAAAATGTCCTTCAAAAGTTTGTCCCTCGATATATTCCAATCCAAGACCCAACCGTGTAATCCTTAGTAATGAACTTCAAATATCTCGTAGATCGGCCTTAATGGTAGTAACGAATAGAAGGAACCTCAATACGATGGAAGATAGGGGGGTACCTTCGATGATTGCTAATGGGTCCGTCACCTCTTGATGTCCCATTGCATAGGTCTTTGCCGGCACTTTCGGTCGATTACTCGTGGCATTGGTCGACTTAGACGGGTTCCCTCCTGCCCTTGGCAAATTTCCTTCTTTTGGCAAGTGAGGGCATTGAGCAATCAGGTGCTCAGCACTATCACATCGGTAGCATTTTCGAATTTGTCCTTTCTTCCAACAATTATCTTCCATGTGGTTAGCAGCCCCACAAAATTCACATGCCATTCTAGGTCCTGATGTCGGACCTCCTCGTGAGATACCACTTTGGGTCTCTCTCCCTACTTCCAAATTTCCTTGATTTGGGATCCCTGTGGATCGTGGACCACTTATTCCTCGGCTCATCTTAGATGGTGGCTCGCTCCTCGAGCTTTGTCCATCAATATAACTAGTATCCGATTGTCTTTTTTTCTTATCATGAAAGGCCTTTACTTGACTCTTAGTACTTTCAATTCTTCGTGCCTTTTCAATCGCTTGACTATAAGTCTCCAATTGAGCAGCTGCCAGTGCCTCTTGAATCTCCACATTCAAACCCTGGACAAACCGACGAATTCTCTTTTGGTCTGTCAGCACTAACTCTGGAGCAAAACGAGAGAGTTTGATAAATTGCATCTCGTACTCTGCCACACTCATGGTCCCTTGATGTAGGCGTATGAATTCATCCTCTCGCCTTTCTTAAATAAGTGGCGGTAAGTACTTCTCATTAAACTCACGAGTGAAGTTAACCCATGTCCATGGGGTCTGCTCTCTATCCCACTTGGCTCGAATTATATTCCACCAGGCACGAGCCACTCCCTCAAATTAAAAAACGGTGAAAAGTATCTGCCGTTCCTCCGGGTATCCTAATGCAGCGAATATATCTAACATTCGCTCCAACCAACTCTCCGCTATATCAGGGTTAGGTCCACCTAAAAATTTTGGTGGTAGAAACTTCTGGAACCGTTCTAAAGCATGGTCCTCTCCCTCATGATTGCCAGGATGATATACTTGGCCTTGATACTGTTGATTGACCATTCGTTCCAATAAATCAGCCATTCGCTGTATGGCTGTAGCTACTTGGGTTTCGGCTTGTGTATTCGCATTTTCATTGGTTACCCCTTCGGTTCTTTGTCCTCGTCCTCGTCCTGTACCCCCACCACGAGTCTCCATTTGATAATTTTATAACTTCTATAATTGGGACAAAATATGGTATAAGATCAAAGCATTGAAAAGTTATAAAATGCACGAAATAATCAAAAGATCAAAATATGTACATATATATACAAGTCACGCCAAAAATATACACATATCAGTTCACATAGCAGCTAATATCCAGCCAGTACAAAACATGTTCGTTCATGAGCACACCGGCTCCAAAACAAATCAACAAAATAACTCAGAATAACGGTCCTAGCGGAAATCCCCTACAGTGCCTATAGAGTCTATCGCATCCATCGGCCCCGCTCCGCCAGCCCTAGGTGGCGCCTCGGCAGCCATATTTAGGAGAATCTCACAGTCTAGCATGATACGCCGGGCACTCTCTCTCTCATCTGCCCCTTCAAAGCGAAGAGGTGGCGGTGGGTCTCCTCGAGCTGACGACCATGGGTATGCGTCCGCTCCTTCTCAACTCGTAACCTCGTCTCGAGGTCACGCAGGCGCATGGCTTGTGCATGACTCACCCCTCTGGCCTCATCCAACTATGCCCTCAAAGTGTTGACCGTCCTGCCCAGGTGACGACGCTCGTCATCTATAGCCATAACCACCTCGTCAGGGTATCCATACGTATGTCGACATTCACATGATCGACTTATCTGGCCAAAAGAAGAATATAGCCTATAGGGTTTTCCGACCCTCCTCTAGTATCTGAATACTCGTCGCGTACCACCCGGTTCACCGGACCGCCTACACCTGTAGCTCGTACTCCGGCACCGCTAGGTCCACCGGTATCGTTAGGTCCACCAGCCTCCAAACCTACACAACAAAATATAACTTAATCAGTTCTCCGGCATTTCATCTTAATAGATACGATTTAACTTAGAGACAATCGAATACTTATATGTTCTATAACACACTTTCCAACTACCCAAGTCCTCTAACCTAGTCGTTCTGATACTACCTGGGACGCCCCCACTTCCCCCAAGGGCGAACCCGAGAGTATCGGCGAGACGCCTGCCTAGCTCGCGCCAGGACTCGATACTCTAAAACTAGAAAATAGAGATTACGCCAAAAGAAAGTTCTATTTAAACGATTACTTCTTCAAAAGTTGCATAAACTAGTACATCAAGTCATACATACCACAAGTACCAGAAAGTAAACCCTAAAAAAGCAGATAACTACAACCACCACGACAACTATATACATCTTACTAGTCAACTTATAACAAGTATAAATTCAGCTATTCTATAGCCAAAAGTCTAAAATCCTTCCCGAGCGATTCCCGCGTCGGCCCCTTGCTAAGGAAAACAAATGGAATGGGGTAAGGTATATGCTTAGTGAGTAATCAGGGGTAAAAATGTAAACTCACATCCAAATAACAAGTAATCAGGATATTTCGCATTAATAACAGAAAGGTAACAACACAACGGTAGGATACGGGTGGCTTCAAAACCAGTTCAATTCCTTGAGGTTGAACGCCTGTTGACACTCCATCAACCAAAGTACTCATGGTCCGTAGACTCCACTTACTTTTTCTGTTCACCTTATCAACCCCCGCTGGCCAGTCAATAGCACACAGCAGCTCGAGCGAAACAAAATCACTTAGCTTTAATCAAAACTTTAACAAAGAACTAAATCCCAAGGTTAGCATGGAACTATCTTCGACCAAGCCCCGGCTAGCTAGAATAATTCGTCTACCATTGGAAACGGGATGGAACCAAGTCCTGAGATATCCAATCTCTCAATAGATGATATCTCTAAAAAGGTACAGAACAAAGTACTTACCCCAACAGCACACAGAAAAAGGGGTTCAACTCAAATCATATAACCACCCCCATCAGCACACAGCAAGAGGGTGATACTCAATATAAGACATGCATTCTCACATATGAAATCAAAACAAAGGATGGGCTTAGATCGAGTGAGATAAAGTACACCCTCGCCTAAGTACCCATTTAACATATACAAAGTACTTTGACAATTTCACATCAATAAACAACCCAATTACTCACTTGATAAAGCTTGGCACGAAAAATGATACAATTCATTGAGCTTGACCGTCACCGTTAAAAGTCTCACAGTCTGTATTGACAGATTATATACACACATAAGTGAAACGGCCATACAATAGCAGTTTATAACTTAAACGATCAAGAACGGTCGAAAACGGTAAAAAATAATCAAAAACGGTCAAAAACGACGTTAAGGCCAAAAGAATGTCGAAATTGGCCGAAACGGCCGGAATGGTAACAAAATAACAAAAGTAGTCCTAAACGGTCCAAAACGGCGAAAATGGGTTGATAAATGCACGTGCGTGTGCGTGAAAATGAAAAAGGTATAAAAATAGGTTACACGGTTTGGACCATAACCAAAGCTGTGGTTATCGGATCAAAATGTACTAGGTAGTGTCTCGAAGCTTAGGCAACAGGTTACAACTTTCATGAAGACACCTCAACCCAGTTTTCAGTGTATCCAAGTCAACTTTGCAAAACACTGAAATAGAACTCCAAAGGCTGGTTTATCTCTAGTGAAACTTTGGCGGCATGCCCCTTGTATTTACTTATTTTCCAGCCATTTATGGCTTCAATATTTTTCTCAAACAGTCCCAAAGTCACACACAAAATAATCTTATTTCAATAGCCTTTCAATAGGCTCAAAGTCATACAAGTACAAAATCAAGCTAGGAACATGTGCGGAAATGAAGTTTGAGTCAAGAAACAAAAGACAGATTTGATGTTGTTTTGCGTAACGGACACAACTGAGGTTATGCTTATCGGATTGGGATGTAATTTATACCGTTTCGAAGCTAAGATAAAGGGTTACAACTTTGATGAAAACCACTCAGTCCAGTTCGTAGTGTAGCTAGGTCAAAATTCCATTGTACAAAACCAGAATCTCACAAGCAGGTTAGCTAACTGCACTATGGTTAAACGACAATAACTCAGGCTACCGAAGTCTGATTGAGGTGTTCTTACCGGCGTTGGAAAGATAATTAATAGTACTACAACTTATGTGTTTTGGCCAAAGGCTAAATCAGCACGGATCAGGGTGAACAGATGCGGTCAGATTAGGTAAAATGTCAAAACTGTCCCTAAAGTTCTACCTGTGGCAGTCAGGGGTATTTCGATCCTTTCGTAGGCTACGTTGCTGCGATTGAGCTGAAATTTTACAGGAAACTATAAAACATCATTCTATACAACTTTTATGTTTTAGTCTAAGCCTAATTCGGGCTGTAACATGGTGAACTAGAACCGGGCAGAACAGGGTGCATACTAACTTCAATTCTGGAAATTTGCTACAATCAAGATAGAATTCCCATTTTTAGCTTGAAACCATCACTATCACCTCATATACAAGTTTGTATATATCATATACCACCCATACAACAAATATGAAATGGAAATCATTCAAACCCTAACTCAAATACATCACCCCAACCATCCGAAATCACTTGATATAAGCATTACAACCACAAATACAAGCTACTAAGCAACTCCAACATGATTAAGGAAAAAGAAAAGAGTGGTCAGCCATATTACCTAAAAAACAAAGCTTGCTAGAGTTATCCTCCACTTCTCCTTGAAATTTTTGGTTCCTTAAGCTTCCCAAGCTCTCAACCTACAAGTTAATCGGTTTAGTTTTTCTTGGTTTCACTCAAATGGTGCAAATCAAGATGAAGTCAAGTTGTTTTTCCCTTGCTCACTTTCTCTCTCTTGTTCACGGCTAGGAGGAAGAAAATGAGGGCAATTTGTGTGTTTTTTGGGGATAAATATGGAGGAAAATTAGTTAGGCAAGAATCCATAGATGGCCGCCACTTGTCACCACCATAATCCATCTCAAGTTTTTTTCTTTTCTCTTCTTTTCTTGGTCAAAAAATTCGGCCAACATGATCAGATTTTGGCTGATATTTAGGCTCTAAGAATAAGGAGATTAACTTGATAAAATGGTGGGTTCAATCGGTAGTGAACGGTACTCGTCGATTTGAACCGATTTTTCTTAAATTGCATATACTAGGGTTTTAACTTATAATTCACTAACTTATTATTGTCACCTCTAATCACACACTTAATATCATCTAAAACTCACTCTTAATCACCAAATTTGATCCACACTTCGTATCGGATAGTCACACCACGGATAGGCATAAAACCCTAATTCGCGCTAAATTGAAAACGAAAAGGAAAAACCCTTACCTCTATATTCATTTGCACTTATTGTGGGGTGATTGGGTAATAAGGCTATTATAAAGTAATAATTTCCAAGTAAAAGGAATTTTAAGAAAATGTGCGGGATTTTACAATTCCATAACAAGTAGGGTTTCGATTAAAACATTAGAGATTTAAGAAAACCGATTAGTCACAAGTAACTAGGGTTTTTTTTTCTTTTTTTTTTGAATTTTGGGTTTCTAGTTTTTAAACAAAACAAATTTAAGGGTTTAAATCAAAAGTAAAACGAAACAATTTCCTAACATTTTGGGTGTCACAATCTCCACTCCTTAAAAGAATTTCGTCATCGAAATTGCAACTTTTAAGTCAAATCTTCTTAATCCTTTCACGAGCTAAGGGTTGGAATCCTCTAATATCTCATTAACGAGTTCATCGTTGACAATAAAATGTCATTCAAAAGTTTGTCCCTCGATATATTCCAATCCAAGACCCAACCGTGTAATCCTTAGTAATGAACTTCAAATATCTCGTAGATCGGCCTTAATGGTAGTAACGAATAGAAGGAACCTCAATACGATGGAAGATAGGGGGGTACCTTCGATGATTGCTAATGGGTCCGTCACCTCTTGATGTCCCATTGCATAGGTCTTTGCCGGCACTTTCGGTCGATTACTCATGGCATTGGTCGACTTAGACGTGTTCCCTCCTACCCTTGGCAAATTTCCTTCTTTTGGCAAGTGAGGGCATTGAGCAATCAGGTGCTCAGCATTATCACATCGGTAGCATTTTCGAATTTGTCCTTTCTTCCAACAATTATCTTCCATGTGGTTAGCAGCCCCACAAAATTCACATGCCATTCTAGGTCCTGATGTCGGACCTCCTCGTGAGATACCCCTTTGGGTCTCTCTCCCTACTTCCAAATTTCCTTGATTTGGGATCCCTGTGGATCGTGGACCACTTATTCCTCGGCTCATCTTAGATGGTGGCTCGCTCCTCGAGCTTTGTCCATCAATATAACTACTTGTATCCGATTGTCCTTTTTTCTTATCAAGAAAGGCCTTTACTTGACTCTTAGTACTTTCAATTCTTCGTGCCTTTTCAATCGCTTGACTATAAGTCTCCAATTGAGCAGCTGCCAGTGCCTCTTGAATCTCCACATTCAAACCCTGGACAAACCGACGAATTCTCTTTTGGTCTGTCAGCACTAACTCTGGAGCAAAACGAGAGAGTTTGATAAATTGCATCTCGTACTCTGCCACACTCATGGTCCCTTGACGTAGGCGTATGAATTCATCCTCTCGCCTTTCTCAAATAAGTGGTGGTAAGTACTTCTCATTAAACTCACGAGTGAAGTTAACCCATGTCCATGGGGTCTGCTCTCTATCCCACTTGGCTCGAATTATATTCCACCAGGCACGAGCCACTCCCTCAAATTAAAAAACGGTGAAAAGTATCTGCCGTTCCTCCGGGTATCCTAATGCAGCGAATATATCTAACATTCGCTCCAACCAACTCTTCGTTATATCAGGGTTAGGTCCACCTAAAAATTTTGGTGGTAGAAACTTCTGGAACCGTTCTAAAGCATGGTCCTCTCCCTCATGATTGCCAGGATGATATACTTGGCCTTGACACTGTTGATTGACCATTCGTTCCAATAAACCAGCCATTCGCTGTATGGCTGTAGCTACTTGGGTTTCGGCTTGTGTATTCGCATTTTCATTGGTTACCTCTTCGGTTCTTTGTCCTCGTCCTCATCCTCTACCCCCACCACGAGTCCCCATTTGATTGTTTTATAAATTCTATAATTGGGACAAAATATGGTATAAGATCAAAGCATTGAAAAGTTATAAAATGCACGAAATAATCAAAAGATCAAAATATGTACATATATATACAAGTCACGCCAAAAATATACACATATCAGTTCACATAGCAGCTAATATCCAGCCAGTACAAAACATGTTCGTTCATGAGCACACCGGCTCCAAAACAAATCAACAAAATAACTCAGAATAACGGTCCTAGCGGAAATCCCCAACAGAGCCTATAGAGTCTATCGCATCCATCGGCCCCGCTCCGCCAGCCCTAGGTGGCGTTTCGGCAGCCATATTTAGGAGAATCTCACAGTCTAGCATGATACGCCGGGCTCTCTCTCTCTCATCTGCCCCTTTAAAGCGAAGAGGTGGCGGTGGGTCTCCTCGAGCTGACGACCAAGGGTATGCGTCCGCTCCTCCTTAACTCGTAACCCCGTCTCGAGGTCACGCTGGCGCATGGCTTGTGCATGACTCACCCCTCTGGCCTCATCCAACTATACCCTCAAAGTGTTGACCGCCCTGCCTAGGTGACGACGCTCGTCATCTATAGCCATAACCACCTCGTCAGGGTATCCATACGTATGTCGACATTCACACGATCGACTTATCTGGCCAAAGGAAGAATATAGCCTATAGGGTTTTCCGACCCTCCTCTAGTATCTGAATACTCGTCGGCGTACCACCCGGTTCACTGGACCGCCTACACCTGTAGCTCGTACTCCGGCACCGCTAGGTCCACCGGTATCGTTAGGTCCACCAGCCTCCAAACCTACACAATAAAATATAACTTAATCAGTTCTCCGGTATTTCATCTTAATAGATACGATTCAACTTAGAGACAATCGAATACTTATATGTTCTATAACACATTTTCCAACTACCCAAGTCCTCTAACCTAGGCGCTCTGATACTACCTGTGACGCCCCCACTTCTCCCAAGGGCGAACCCGAGAGTATCGGCGAGACGCCTGCCTAGCTCGCGCCAGGACTCGATACTCTAAAACTAGAAAATAGAGGTTACGCCAAAAGAAAGTTCTATTTAAACGATTACTTCTTCAAAAGTTGCATAAACTAGTACATCAAGTCATACATACCACAAGTACCAGAAAGTAAACCCTAAAAAAGCAGATAACTACAACCACCACGACAACTATATACATCTTACTTGTCAACTTATAACGAGTATAAATTCAGCTATTCTAAAGCCAAAAGTCTAAAATCCTTCCCGAGCGATTCCCGCGTCGGCCCCCTGCTAAGGAAAACAAATGGAATGGGGTAAGGTATATGCTTAGTGAGTAATCAGGTGTAAAAATGTAAACTCACATCCAAATAACAAGTAATCAGGATATTTCGCATTAATAACAGAAAGGTAACAACACAACGGTAGGATACAGGTGGCTTCAAAACCAGTTCAATTCCTTGAGGTTGAACGCCTGTTGACACTCCATCAACCAAAGTACTCTTGGTCCGTAGACTCCACTTACTTTTTCTGTTCACCTTATCAACCCCCGCTGGCCAGTCAATAGCACACAGCAGCTCGAACGAAACAAAATCCCTTAGCTTTAATCAAAACTTTAACAAAGAACTAAATCCCAAGGTTAGCATGGAACTATCTTCGACCAAGCCCCGACTAGCTCGAATAATTCGTCTACCCTTGGAAACGGGATGGAACCAAGTCCTGAGATATCCAATCTCTCAATAGATGATATCTCTAAAAAGGTATAGAACAAAGTACTTACCCCAACAGCACACAGCAAAAGGGGTTCAACTCAAATCATATAACCACCCCCATCAGCACACAACAATAGGGTGATACTCAATACAAGACATGCATTCTCACATATGAAATCAAGACAAAGGATGGGCTTAGATCGAGTGAGATAAAGTACACCCTCGCCTAAGTACCCATTTAACATATACAAAGTACTTTGACAATTTCACATCAATAAACAACCCAATTACTCACTTGATAAAGCTTGGCACGAAAAATGATGCAATTCATTGAGCTTGACCGTCACCGTTAAAAGCCTCACAGTCTGTATTGACAGATTATATACACACATAAGTGAAACGGCCATACAATAGCAGTTTATAACTTAAACGATCAAGAACAGTCGAAAACGGTAAAAAATAATCAAAAACGGTCAAAAACGACGTTAAGGCCAAAAGAATGTCGAAATTGGCCGAAACGGCCGGAATGGTAACAAAATAACAAAAGTAGTCCTAAACGGTCCAAAACGGCAAAAATGGGTTGAGAAATGCACGTACGTGTGCGTGAAAATGAAAAAGGTATAAAAATAGGTTACACGGTTTGGACCATAACCAAAGCTGTGGTTATCGGATCAAAATGTACTAGGTAGTGTCTCGAAGCTTAGGCAACAGGTTACAACTTTCATGAAGACACCTCAACCCAGTTTTCAGTGTATCCAAGTCAACTTTGCAAAACACTGAAATAGAACTCCAAAGGCTGGTTTATCTCTAGTGAAACTTTGGCGGCATGCCCCTTGTATTTACTTATTTTCCAGCCATTTATGGCTTCAATATTTTTCTCAAACAGTCCCAAAGTCACACACAAAATAATCTTATTTCAATAGCCTTTCAATAGGCTCAAAGTAATACAAGTACAAAATCAAGCTAGGAACATGTGCGGAAATGAAGTTTGAGTCAAGAAACAAAAGACAGATTTGATGTTATTTTGCGTAACAGACACAACTGAGGTTATGCTTATCGGATTGGGATGTAATTTATACCATTTCGAAGCTAAGATAAAGGGTTACAACTTTGATGAAAACCACTCGGTCCAGTTCGTAGTGTAGCTAGGTCAAAATTCCATTGTACAAAACCAGAATCTCACAAGCAGGTTAGCTAACTGTACTATGGTTAAACGACAATAACTCAGGCTACCGAAGTCTGATTGAGGTGTTCTTAGGGGCGTTGGAAAGCTAATTAATAGCACTACAACTTCTGTGTTTTGGCCAAAGGCTAAATCAGAACGGATCAGGGTGAACAGATGCGGTCGATTAGGTAAAATGTCAAAACTGTCCCTAAAGTTCTACCTATGGCAGTCAGGGGTATTTCGGTCCTTTCATAGGCTACGTTACTTCGATTGAGCTGAAATTTTACAGGAAACTACAAAACATCATTCTATGCAACTTTTATGTTTTAGTCTAAGCCTAATTCGGGCTGTAACATGGTGAACTAGAACCGGGCAGAACAGGGTGCATACTAACTTCAATTCTGGAAATTTGCTACAATCAAGATAGAATTCCCATTTTTAGCTTGAATCGCTTGACTATAAGTCTCCAATTGAGCAGCTGCCAGTGCCTCTTGAATCTCCACATTCAAACCCTGGACAAACCGACGAATTCTCTTTTGGTCTGTCAGCACTAACTCTGGAGCAAAACGAGAGAGTTTGATAAATTGCATCTCGTACTCTGCCACACTCATGGTCCCTTGATGTAGGCGTATGAATTCATCCTCTCGCCTTTCTTAAATAAGTGGCGGTAAGTACTTCTCATTAAACTCACGAGTGAAGTTAACCCATGTCCATGGGGTCTGCTCTCTATCCCACTTGGCTCGAATTATATTCCACCAGGCACGAGCCACTCCCTCAAATTAAAAAACGGTGAAAAGTATCTGCCGTTCCTCCGGGTATCCTAATGCAGCGAATATATCTAACATTCGCTCCAACCAACTCTCCGCTATATCAGGGTTTGGTCCACCTAAAAATTTTGGTGGTAGAAACTTCTGGAACCGTTCTAAAGCATGGTCCTCTCCCTTATGATTGCCAGGATGATATACTTGGCCTTGACACTGTTGATTGACCATTCGTTCCAATAAATCTGCCATTCCCTGTATGGCTGTAGCTACTTGGGTTTCGGCTTGTGTATTCGCATTTTCATTGGTTACCCCTTCGGTTCTTTGTCCTCGTCCTCGTCCTCTACCCCCACCACGAGTCCCCATTTGATTGTTTTATAAATTCTATAATTGGGACAAAATATGGTATAAGATCAAAGCATTGAAAAGTTATAAAATGCACGAAATAATCAAAAGATCAAAATATGTACATATATATACAAGTCACGCCAAAAATATACACATATCAGTTCACACTGCAGCTAATATCCAGCCAGTACAAAACATGTTCGTTCATGAGCACACCGGCTCCAAAACAAATCAACAAAATAACTCAGAATAACGGTCCTAGCGGAAATCCCCTACAGAGTCTATAGAGTCTATCGCATCCATCGGCCCTGCTCCGCCAGCCCTAGGTGGCGCTTCGGCAGCCATATTTAGGAGAATCTCACAGTCTAGCATGATACGCCGGGCTCTCTCTCTCTCATCTGCCCCTTCAAAGCGAAGAGGTGGCGGTGGGTCTCCTCGAGCTGACGACCAAGGGTATGCGTCCGCTCCTCCTCAACTCGTAACTCCGTCTCGAGGTCACGCAGGTGCATGGCTTGTGCATGACTCACCCCTCTGGCCTCATCCAACAATGCCCTCAAAGTGTTGACCGTCCTGCCTAGGTGACGACGCTCTTCATCTATTGCCATAATGTTAGAACCCGTATTTTCCCTAATAATTTTCCTAGGGTTTTTCCCCTTTAATTGCATGTTTTCTGCATTTTCTGGCGTTGGAAAATTTTCTTGGTGGATTTTATGAGTAAATATAGTTTTTTAGATGATTTTTCTAGCATTGGGTAGTTTTTGAAAAATTAAGAATATATAATGGACGTGGGACCCACTAGTGCGAAAAGTTTGGAAAAATTCGGCCAATTAGGTTAAATTCCGGATACTGGTGGAAATTTATCGGATGTTAAGAGATAAGTAGAGGGTGAGATTTGATTGAGGTGAGAGGAAAAAAAAAAGATAGGATTGCATTAATGAAGGTGACAAGTGTCACCATTATATTAGATATGACTTATGACAACTATTCACCTTTTGGACTTATTTGACCCATTGATTAAATATCTCAAAATTACCACAAAAATCACCATTTCTTACCTCCTTGGTGGCCGGCCCTCTCTAGCAAAGAAGGAAGAGAAACTCTTCAAAATCTTGGCAACTATCTAGCTCAAATCCTCCAAAACACTTGCTTGATCTTGTTTCTACTCCATAAAATCTCTCCATTTGGTGTTAGTGGTTAGTTTGGTGAAGTTTTTGGAGAAGCTAAGGTGTCCTACAACTCTCCCTCTCTTGTTTACTAGGTGAGTGGTGAATGAACTTCCTCCTACACTTAATGAAGCTTGAATTGTGCTTAGTGGTAGCTAAAGTGCTGAAATTTGTGGTTTATTTCTTGGTTTGAGATGAATTGGTGAAGTTTTCAATTTATTGATGATTTTTCTGGTTTCATATGATCATGTTGTTGTGGCCTTGTATGATGATTGGCAATGGCCTAGAATGACTCTAGTAAGTGTGTATGTTTGGTAATTGCAATCAATTTTGGGTTTGGAAGGAAATGTGAAAAGTTAGGGTTTCATAACCCCAATTCTGTCCGGTTTTGTATCATATGGTTATAGGCCGAATTGGCCTTTGCTTAAAACATGAAAGTTGTAGGTATTGATGTGTTTGAGGTTCCTGTAAAATTTCAGGTCATTTGGAGTAGTGTAGAGTGAGAAATGTCGTTTTTACTGTTGCTGTTCTGGGTTCATCAGGATGGCCGAACTGCGCCTGTAATTGGCTGTTTTTACTGGAATTTCTTTGGATTTAGTTGTTGAGGTCTTCTGATGAAATGTAGCTTGATATCTTAGCTACCATATGCCTTTGGAATCAATGAATTTGGACTTGTATAGACTGAGTTGGACTAATTACAGCATAGTGTAATTTGTAAACCTGCAATTAAGGTTCTGGTTTGGTATTTTGCATATTTGACCTAGTTGTGCTAGGATTTGGACTGAGTGGCCTTCTACATTGTTGTAGCCCTGTCTTTTAGCTTCAAGATGGTGGGTCTTTCACCCTCATCCGATAAGCGTAACGTAATTTGTGCCATTACCGCAAAATGAGGACGAAAACTGTTTTGTCAAGGTCAAGTTAGTTACATTGCTGAAATTTCTGGTTACCTATGCTACTTGTCTATGTTTATAAAACCCTATTGGGGTTGTGATTGGCATTGCTTTATGACTCGTTATCGAGTCTCATTGTACTTGTTTACGTGTTCTAGAGCGTGACGGTGGTTCACGACATTCTCTTGACGGAAGTGCATGAAACAACACTTAATTGATAAGTGAGTATACTACTCACTTGAATGTTACAATGTGGCTTTGCTATATGTGATTTTGATGCCTTGAAGGCTTATTTGGCTATTGGAATTGATTGAGGTGAGGGTGTACTTGACCGCCCTCACTCCTTGTGATACCGTTAATGACTGATTACCGTTTTACTGAAATACTGCACTTGCTATATGAGATATTGAATTCCATTCATGGAAAACTGATTTGGTGTCGTTTGGACGAATATCCAACGGCCTTACTGTATTACTGAGCTCAACCCCGTAGGTAGTCAATTGAATCGAGCCCGCGAGGGCTTGGTCGTGAAAATTGACATGCCACGGGGACTGTACTGGGAAATCTTGTAGTAATGAGACTCTTGGTTCCGGTATACTCGAGTATTACCAAAAGCTACTGATTGGAGTGCGGGCCCGGTTGGGGTATGTTTGGTGGAAGGGATGGGAGTGAAGTGGGTTCTATGGTTGGTACTCATAAACGTTGACGGAGAGTCAATGAGATTGGATCAAGAATATAAGCGTGGAAATGGGCTCTTGAGAGCCGTCCGTATCCTTTTACTGATTTGTTTTATTCCTTAATTGTGTACTTGAAATGAAAGGTTATGCTTAAGTGATCTTTGTTGCTTATGTGGTAGTAACTCACTGAGCTTTAGCTCACTCCGTTCCATTTGTTTTCCTTACAGGAAAATGACTATTTTGGGAAAGATCATACTTGTTGGTTGCCAAGTTGAGCTCATGTAAATGCATATTTTGAATAGCTCCTTGAGGGTGAAAACCCTAAGTATTTTGTTTCAACCAATGGTTGGTTGTAATTGACTAATTGCACATGTATGAACTTGTTGGATATTTTGGTATCCCGCTTTGGCTTGTAAATGTTGAATTTCAATGTAGTTATGTTTGGATGGATTTCGGATCAATTCATATTTCAAACGGCGAAATAAAAATTTCTGGCGGGAATGAACAGGGCCAAATCCGGCCAGGAATCCGGCCAGAAACTGGCCGGATTGCCTTGGGATTTTTTTTGAAAATCCGGCCTTGCTCACTGAACAGTATCCGGCCAAGAATCCGGCCGGTAATCCGGCCAGATTCCGGCCGGATTCTGCTGTGCCAGGCCACTATTCATCGTTTTCGTTTTTTTTCAATTTTGTTTATTTTGATACTTGTGGCTTGTTCGAGCGCGCTTTTATTTTCTTGAAACGTTTTAGATCGCGTGTAACTGCTCGTAGTCCTGGTGAGAGCTGGGCAGGCAGTCCGCTAACCCCTTTGGTTCGCCTTAGGGGAAGGTGGGGCTGTTACACATAACCACCTCGTCAGGGTATCCATACGTATGTCGACATTCACACGATCGACTTATCTGGCCAAAGGAAGAATATAGCCTATAGGGTTTTCCAACCCTCCTCTAGTATCTGAATACTCGTCGGCGTACCACCCGGTTCACCAGACCGCCTATACCTGTAGCTCGTACTCCGGCACCGCTAGGTCCACCGGTATCGTTAGGTCCACCAGCCTCCAAACCTACACAACAAAATATAACTTAATCAGTTCTCCGGCATTTCATCTTAATAGATACGATTCAACTTAGAGACAATCGAATACTTATATGTTCTATAACACATTTTCCAACTACCCAAGTCCTCTAACCTAGGCGCTCTGATACTACCTGTGACGCCCCCACTTCTCCTAAGGGCGAACCCGAGAGTATCGACGAGACGCCTGCCTAGCTCGCGCCAGGACTCGATACTCTAAAACTAGAAAATAGAGGTTACGCCAAAAGAAAATTCTATTTAAACGATTACATCTTCAAAAGTTCCATAAACTAGTACATCAAGTCATACATACCACAAATACCAGAAAGTAAACCCTAAAAAAGCAGATAACTACAACCACCACGACAACTATATACATCTTACTAGTCAACTTATAACAAGTATGGGGTCTACTCTCTATCCCACTTGGCTCGAATTGTATTCCACCAGGCACGAGCCACTCCCTCAAATTAAAAAATGGTGAAAAGTATCTGCCGTTCCTCCGGGTATCCTAATGCAGCGAATATATCTAACATTCGCTCCAACCAACTCTCCGCTATATCAGGGTTAGGTCCACCTAAAAATTTTGGTGGTAGAAACTTCTGGAACCGTTCTAAAGCATGGTCCTCTCCCTCATGATTGCCAGGATGATATACTTGGCCTTGACCCTGTTGATTGACCATTCGTTCTAATAAATCAGCCATTCGCTGTATGGCTGTAGCTACTTGGGTTTCGGCTTGTGTATTCGCATTTTCATTGGTTACCCCTTCGGTTCTTTGTCCTCGTCCTCGTCCTCTACCCCCACCACGAGTCTCCATTTGATTGTTTTATAACTTCTATAATTGGGACAAAATATGGTATAAGATCAAAGCATTGAAAAGTTATAAAATGCACGAAATAATCAAAAGATCAAAATATGTACATATATATACAAGTCACGCCAAAAATATACACATATCAGTTCACATAGCAGCTAATATCCAGCCAGTACAAAACATGTTCGTTCATGAGCACACCGGCTCCAAAACAAATCAACAAAATAACTCAGAATAACGGTCCTAGCGGAAATCCCCTACAGAGCCTATAGAGTCTATCGCATCCATCGGCCCCGCTCCGCCAGCCCTAGGTGGCGCTTCGGCAGCCATATTTAGGAGAACCTCACAGTCTACCATGATACGCCGAGCTCTCTCTCTCTCATCTGCCCCTTCAAAGAGAAGAGGTGGCGGTGGGTCTCCTCGAGCTGACGACCAAGGGTATGCGTCCGCTCCTCCTCAACTCGTAACCCCGTCTCGAGGTCACGCAGGCGCATGGCTTGTGCATGACTCACCCCTCTGGCCTCACCCAACTATGCCCTCAAAGTGTTGACCGTCCTGCCTAGGTGACGACGCTCGTCATCTATAGCCATAACCACCTCGTCAGCGTATCCATACGTATGTCGACATTCACACGATCGACTTATCTGGCCAAAGGAAGAATATAGCCTATAGGATTTTCCGACCCTCCTCTAGTATCTAAATACTCGTCGGCGTACCACCCGGTTCACCGGACCGCCTACACCTGTAGCTCGTACTCCGGCACCACTAGGTCCACCGGTATCGTTAGGTCCACCAGCCTCCAAACCTACACAACAAAATATAACTTAATCAGTTCTCCGGCATTTCATCTTAATAGATACGATTCAACTTAGAGACAATCGAATATTTATATGTTCTATAACACATTTTCCAACTACCCAAGTCCTCTAACCTAGGCGCTCTGATACTACCTGTGACACCCCACTTCTCCCAAGGGCGAACCCGAGAGTATCGGCGAGACGCCTGCCTAGCTCGCGCCAGGACTCGATACTCTAAAATTAGAAAATAGAGGTTACGCCAAAAGAAAGTTCTATTTAAACGATTACATCTTCAAAAGTTGCATAAACTAGTACATCAAGTCATACATACCACAAGTACCAGAAAGTAAACCCTAAAAAAACAGATAACTACAACCACCACGACAACTATATACATCTTACTAGTCAACTTATAACGAGTATAAATTCAGCTATTCTAAAGCCAAAAGTCTAAAATCCTTCCCGAGCGATTCCCGCGTCGGCCCCCTGCTAAGGAAAACAAATGGAATGGGGTAAGGTATATGCTTAGTGAGTAATCAGGGGTAAAAATATAAATTCACATCCAAATAACAAGTAATCAGGATATTTCGCATTAATAACAGAAAGGTAACAACACAACGGTAGGATACAGGTGGCTTCAAAACCAGTTCAATTCCTTGAGGTTGAACGCCTGTTGACACTCCATCAACCAAAGTACTCATGGTCCGTAGACTCCACTTACTTTTTCTGTTCACCTTATCATCCCCCGCTGGCCAGTCAATAGCACACAGCAGCTCGAGCGAAACAAAATCACTTAGCTTTAATCAAAACTTTAACAAAGAACTAAATCCCAAGGTTAGCATGGAACTATCTTCGACCAAGCCCCGGCTAGCTCGAATAATTCGTCTACCCTTGGAAACGGGATGGAACCAAGTCCTGAGATATCCAATCTCTCAATAGATGATATCTCTAAAAAGGTACAGAACAAAGTACTTACCCCAACAGCACACAGCAAAAGGGGTTCAACTCAAATCGTATAACCACCCCCATCAGAACACAGCAAGAGGGTGATACTCTATATAAGACATGCATTCTCACGTATGAAATCAAAACAAAAGATGGGCTTAGATCGAGTGAGATAAAGTACACTTTCGCCTAAGTACCCATTTAACATATACAAAGTACTTTGACAATTTCACATCAATAAACAACCCAATTACTCACTTGATAAAGCTTGGCATGAAAAATGATACAATTCATTGAGCTTGACCGTCACCGTTAAAAGCCTCACAGTCTGTATTGACAGATTATATACACACATAAGTGAAACGGCCATACAATAGCAGTTTATAACTTAAACGATCAAGAACGGTCGAAAACGGTAAAAAATAATAAAAAACGTTCAAAAACGACGTTAAGGCCAAAAGAATGTCGAAATTGGCCGAAACGGCCGGAATGGTAACAAAATAACAAAAGTAGTCCTAAACGGTCCAAAACGGCAAAAATGGGTTGAGAAATGCACGTGCGTGTGCGTGAAAATGAAAAAGGTATAAAAATAGGTTACACGGTTTGGACCATAACCAAAGCTGTGGTTATCGGATGAAAATGTACTAGGTAGTGTCTCGAAGCTTAGGCAACAGGTTACAACTTTCATGAAGACACCTCAACCCAGTTTTCAGTGTATCCAAGTCAACTTTGCAAAACACTGAAATAGAACTCCAAAGGCTAGTTTATCTCTAGTGAAACTTTGGCGGCATGCCCCTTGTATTTACTTATTATGGCTTCAATATTTTCCTCAAACAGTCCCAAAGTCACACACAAAAAAATCTTATTTCAATAGCCTTTCAATAGGCTCAAAGTCATACAAGTACAAAATCAAGCTAGGAACATGTGAGGAAATGAAGTTTGAGTCAAGAAACAAAAGACAGATTTGATGTTGTTATGCGTAACGGACACAACTGAGGTTATGCTTATCGGATTGGGATGTAATTTATACCGTTTCAAAGCTAAGATAAAGGGTTACAACTTTGATGAAAACCACTCAGTCCAGTTCGTAGTGTAGCTAGGTCAAAATTCCATTGTACAAAACCAGAATCTCACAAGCAGGTTAGCTAACTGCACTATGGTTAAACGACAATAACTCAGGCTACCGAAGTCTGATTGAGGTGTTCTTAGGGGCGTTGGAAAGCTAATTAATAGCACTACAACTTCTGTGTTTTGGACAAAGGCTAAATCAGCACGGATCAGGGTGAACAGATGCGGTCGATTAGGTAAAATGTCAAAACTGTCCCTAAAGTTCTACCTATGGCAGTCAGGGGTATTTCGGTCCTTTCATAGGCTACGTTGCTCCGATTGAGCTGAAATTTTACAGGAAACTATAAAACATCATTCTATGCAACTTTTATGTTTTAGTCTAAGCCTAATTCGGGCTGTAACATGGTGAACTAGAACCGGGCAGAACAGGGTGCATACTAACTTCAATTCTGAAAATTTGCTACAATCAAGATAGAATTCCCATTTTTAGCTTGAAACCATCACTATCACCTCATATACAAGTTTGTATACATCATATACCACCCATACAACAAATATGAAATGGAAATCATTCAAACCCTAACTCAAATTCATCACCCCAACCATCCAAAATCACTTGATATAAGCATTACAACCACAAATACAAGCTACTAAGCAACTCCAACATGATTAAGGAAAAAGAAAAGAGTGGTCAGCCATATTACCTAAAAAACAAAGCTTCCTAGAGTTATCCTCCACTTCTCCTTGAAATTTTTGGTTCCTTAAGCTTCCCAAGCTCTCAACCTACAAGTTAATCGGTTTAGTTTTTCTTGGTTTCACTCAAATGGTGCAAATCAAGATGAAGTCAAGTTGTTTTTCCCTTGCTCACTTTCTCTCTCTTGTTCACGGCTAGGAGGAAGAAAATGAGGTCAATTTGTGTGTTTTTTGGAGATAAATATGGAGGAAAATTAGTTAGGCAAGAATCCATAGATGGCCGCGACTTGTCACCACCATAATCCATCTCAAGTTTTTTTCTTTTCTCTTCTTTTCTTGGTCAAAAAATTCGGCCAACATGATCAGATTTTGGCTGATATTTAGGCTCTAAGAATAAGGAGATTAACTTGATAAAATGGTGGGTTCAATCGGTAGTGAACGGTACTCGTCGATTTGAACCGATTTTTCTTAAATCGCATATACTAGGGTTTTAACTTATAATTCACTAACTTATTATTGTCACCTCTAATCACACACTTAATATCATCTAAAACTCACTCTTAATCACCAAATTTGATCCACACTTCGTATCGGATAGTCATACCACGGATAGGCATAAAACCCTAATTCGCGCTAACTTGAAAACGAAAAGGAAAAACCCTTACCTCTATATGCATTTGCACTTATTGTGGGGTGATTGGGTAATAAGGCTATTATAAAGTAATAATTTCCAAGTAAAAGGAATTTTAAGAAAATGTGCGGGATTTTACAATTCCATAACAAGTAGGGTTTCGATTAAAACATTAGAGATTTAAGAAAACCGATTAGTCACAAGTAACTAGGGTTTTTTTTTCTTTTTTTTTTGAATTTTGGGTTTCTAGTTTTTAAACAAAACAAATTTAAGGGTTTAAATCAAAAGTAAAACGAAACAATTTCCTAACATTTTGGGTGTCACAATCTCCACTCCTTAAAAGAATTTCGTCATCGAAATTGCAACTTTTAAGTCAAATCTTCTTAATCCTTTCACGAGCTAAGGGTTCGAATCCTCTAATATCTCATTAACGAGTTCATCGTTGACAATAAAATGTCCTTCAAAAGTTTGTCCCTCGATATATTCCAATCCAAGACCCAACCGTGTAATCCTTAGTAATGAACTTCAAATATCTCGTAGATCGGCCTTAATGGTAGTAACGAATGGAAGGAACCTCAATACGATGGAAGATAGGGGGGTACCTTTGATGATTGCTAATAGGTCCGTCACCCCTTGATTTCCCATTGCATAGGTCTTTGCCGGCACTTTCGGTCGATTACTCGTGGCATTGGTCGACTTAGACGTGTTCCCTCCTGCCCTTGGCAAATTTCCTTCTTTTGGCAAGTGAGGGCATTGAGCAATCAGGTGCTCAGCACTATCACATCGGTAGCATTTTCGATTTAGTCCTTTCTTCCAACAATTATCTTCCATGTGGTTAGCAGCCCCACAAAATCCACATGCCATTCTAGGTCCTGATGTCGGATCTCCTCGTGAGATACCCCTTTGGGTCTCTCTCCCTACTTCCAAATTTCCTTGATTTGGGATCCCTGTGGATCGTGGACCACTTATTCCTCGGCTCATCTTAGATGGTGGCTCGCTCCTCGAGCTTTGTCCATCAATATAACTACTTGTATCCGATTGTCTTTTTTTCTTATCATGAAAGGCCTTTACTTGATTCTTAGTACTTTCAATTCTTCGTGCCTTTTCAATCGCTTAACTATAAGTCTCCAATTGAGCAGCTGCCAGTGCCTCTTGAATCTCCACATTCAAACCCTGGACAAACCGACGAATTCTCTTTTGGTCTGTCAGCACTAACTCTGGAGCAAAACGAGAGAGTTTGATAAATTGCATCTCGTACTCTGCCACACTCATGGTCCCTTGACGTAGGCGTATGAATTCATCCTCTCGCCTTTCTTAAATAAGTGGCGGTAAGTACTTCTCATTAAACTCACGAGTGAAGTTAACCCATGTCCATGGGGTCTGCTCTCTATCCCACTTGGCTCGAATTGTATTCCACCAGGCACGAGCCACTCCCTCAAATTAAAAAACGGCGAAAAGTATCTGCCGTTCCTCCGGGTATCCTAATGCAGTGAATATATCTAACATTCGCTCCAACCAACTCTCCGCTATATCAGGGTTAGGTCGACCTAAAAATTTTGGTGGTAGACACTTCTGGAACCGTTCTAAAGCATGGTCCTCTCCCTCATGATTGCCAGGATGATATACTTGGCCTTGACCCTGTTGATTGACCATTCGTTCTAATAAATCAGCCATTCGCTGTATGGCTGTAGCTACTTGGGTTTCGGCCTGTGTATTCACATTTTCATTGGTTACCCCTTCGGTTCTTTGTCCTCGTCCTCGTCCTCTACCCCCACCACGAGTCTCCATTTGATTGTTTTATAATTTCTATAATTGGGACAAAATATGGTATAATATCAAAGCATTGAAAAGTTATAAAATGCACGAAATAATCAAAAGATCAAAATATGTACATATATATACAAGTCACGCCAAAAATATACACATATCAGTTCACATAGCAGCTAATATCCAGCCAGTACAAAACATGTTCGTTCATGAGCACACCGGCACCAAAACAAATGAACAAAATAACTCAGAATAACGGTCCTAGCGGAAATCCCCTACAGAGCCTATAGAGTCTATCGCATCCATCGGCCCCGCTCCGCCAGCCCTAGGTGGCGCTTCGGCAGCCATATTTAGGAGAATCTCAAAGTCTAGCATGATACGCCGGGCTCTCTCTCTCTCATCTGCCCCTTTAAAGCGAAGAGGTGGCGGTGGGTCTCCTCGAGCTGACGACCAAGGGTATGCGTCCGCTCCTCCTCAACTCGTAACCCCGTCTCGAGGTCACGCAGGCGCATGGCTTGTGAATGACTCACCCCTCTGGCCTCATCCAACTATGCCCTCAAAGTGTTGACCGTCCAGCCTAGGTGACGACGCTCGTCATCTATAGTCATAACCACCTCGTCAGGGTATCCATACGTATGTCGACATTCACACGATCGACTTATCTGGCCAAAGGAAGAATATAGCCTATAGGGTTTTCCGACCCTCCTCTAGTATCTGAATACTCGTCGGCGTACCACCCGGTTCACCGGACCGCCTACACCTGTAGCTCGTACTCCGACACCGCTAGGTCCACCGGTATCGTTAGGTCCACCAGCCTCCAAACCTACACAACAAAATATAACTTAATCAGTTCTCCGGCATTTCATCTTAATAGATACGATTCAACTTAGAGACAATCGAATACTTATATGTTCTATAACACATTTTCCAACTACCCAAGTCCTCTAACCTAGGCGCTCTGATACTACCTGTGACGCCCCACTTCTCCCAAGGGCGAACCCGAGAGTATCGGCGAGACGCCTGCCTAGCTCGCGCCAGGACTCGATACTCTAAAACTAGAAAATAGAGGTTACGCCAAAAGAAAGTTCTATTTAAACGATTACATCTTCAAAAGTTGCATAAACTAGTACATTAAGTCATACATACCACAAGTACCAGAAAGTAAACCCTAAAAAAGCAGATAACTACAACCACCACGACAACTATATACATCTTACTAGTCAACTTATAACAAGTATAAATTCAGCTATTCTATAGCCAAAAGTCTAAAATCCTTCCCGAGCGATTCCCGCGTCGGCCCCCTGCTAAGGAAAACAAATGGAATGGGGTAAGGTATATGCTTAGTGAGTAATCAGGGGTAAAAATGTAAACTCACATCCAAATAACAAGTAATCAGGATATTTCGCATTAATAACAGAAAGGTAACAACACAACGGTAGGATATGGGTGGCTTCAAAACCAGTTCAATTCCTTGAGGTTGAACGCCTGTTGACACTCCATCAACCAAAGTACTCATGGTCCGTAGACTCCACTTACTTTTTCTGTTCACCTTATCATCCCCCGCTGGCCAGTCAATAGCACACAGCAGCTCGAGCGAAACAAAATCACTTAGCTTTAATCAAAACTTTAACAAAGAACTAAATCCCAAGGTTAGCATGGAACTATCTTCGACCAAGCCCCGGCTAGCTCGAATAATTCGTCTACCCTTGGAAACGGGATGGAACCAAGTCCTGAGATATCCAATCTCTCAATAGATGATATCTCTAAAAAGGTACAGAACAAAGTACTTACCCCAACAGCACACAGCAAAAGGGGTTCAACTCAAATCGTATAACCACCCCCATCAGAACACAGCAAGAGGGTGATACTCTATATAAGACATGCATTCTCACGTATGAAATCAAAACAAAAGATGGGCTTAGATCGAGTGAGATAAAGTACACTTTCGCCTAAGTACCCATTTAACATATACAAAGTACTTTGACAATTTCACATCAATAAACAACCCAATTACTCACTTGATAAAGCTTGGCATGAAAAATGATACAATTCATTGAGCTTGACCGTCACCGTTAAAAGCCTCACAGTCTGTATTGACAGATTATATACACACATAAGTGAAACGGCCATACAATAGCAGTTTATAACTTAAACGATCAAGAACGGTCGAAAACGGTAAAAAATAATAAAAAACGTTCAAAAACGACGTTAAGGCCAAAAGAATGTCGAAATTGGCCGAAACGGCCGTAATGGTAACAAAATAACAAAAGTAGTCCTAAACGGTCCAAAATGGCAAAAATGGGTTGAGAAATGCACGTGCGTGTGCGTGAAAATGAAAAAGGTATAAAAATAGGTTACACGGTTTGGACCATAACCAAAGCTGTGGTTATCGGATCAAAATGTACTAGGTAGTGTCTCGAAGCTTAGGCAACAGGTTACAACTTTCATGAAGACACCTCAACCCAGTTTTCAGTGTATCCAAGTCAACTTTGCAAAACACTGAAATAGAACTCCAAAGGCTGGTTTATCTCTAGTGAAACTTTGGCGGCATGCCCCTTGTATTTACTTATTATGGCTTCAATATTTTCGTCAAACAGTCCCAAAGTCACACACAAAAAAATCTTATTTCAATAGCCTTTCAATAGGCTCAAAGTCATACAAGTACAAAATCAAGCTAGGAACATGTGCGGAAATGAAGTTTGAGTCAAGAAACAAAAGACAGATTTGATGTTGTTATGCGTAACGGACACAACTGAGGTTATGCTTATCGGATTGGGATGTAATTTATACCATTTCGAAGCTAAGATAAAGGGTTACAACTTTGATGAAAACCACTCAGTCCAGTTCGTAGTGTTGCTAGGTCAAAATTCCATTGTACAAAACCAGAATCTCACAAGCAGGTTAGCTAACTGCACTATGGTTAAACGACAGTAACTCAGGCTACCGAAGTCTGATTGAGGTTTTCTCAGGGGCGTTGGAAAGCTAATTAATAGCACTACAACTTCTGTGTTTTGGCCAAAGGCTAAATCAGCACGGATCAGGGTGAACAGATGCGGTCAGATTAGGTAAAATGTCAAAACTGTCCCTAAAGTTCTACCTATGGCAGTCATGGGTATTTCGGTCCTTTCATAGGCTACGTTGCTCCGATTGAGATGAAATTTTACAGGAAACTATAAAACATCATTCTATGCAACTTTTATGTTTTAGTCTAAGCCTAATTCGGGCTGTAACATGGTAAACTAGAACCGGGCAGAACAGGGTGCATACTAACTTCAATTCTGGAAATTTGCTACAATCAAGATAGAATTCCCATTTTTAGCTTGAAACCATCACTATCACCTCATATACAAGTTTGTATACATCATATACCACCCATACAACAAATATGAAATAGAAATCATTCAAACCCTAACTCAAATTCATCACCCCAACCATCCAAAATCACTTGATATAAGCATTACAACCACAAATACAAGCTACTAAGCAACTCCAACATGATTAAGGAAAAAGATAAGAGTGGTCAGCCACATTACCTAAAAAACAAAGCTTGCTAGAGTTATCCTCCACTTCTCCTTGAAATTTTTGGTTTCTTAAGCTCCCAAGCTCTCAACCTACAAGTTAATCGGTTTAGTTTTTCTTGGTTTCACTCAAATGGTGCAAATCAAGATGAAGTCAAGTTGTTTTTCTCTTGCTCACGTTCTCTCTCTTGTTCACGGCTAGGAGGAAGAAAATGAGGTCAATTTGTGTGTTTTTTGGAGATAAATATGGAGGAAAATTAGTTAGGCAAGAATCCATAGATGGCCGCGACTTGTCACCACCATAATCCATCTCAAGTTTTTTTCTTTTCTCTTCTTTTCTTGGTCAAAAAATTCGGCCAACATGATCAGATTTTGGCTGATATTTAGGCTCTAAGAATAAGGAGATTAACTTG
>NW_020864481.1:0-72798 GCF_003713205.1 Coffea eugenioides | reverse complement strand
GATGGCGAAACCTACGAGAAATGGCCAATAACATCTCCATTCTCTCCTCAATGGAACCATCCATGGCTGGAAATTTGCCTCAACTTTCAACCGTGGTTTTTTTAAGGGAAAATTGCACAAATCGTCTCTCACATATTAACGATGTGAAAATTTAGACCCTGAGAACGAAAACGAGCATTTTTAGTCTATTACAAACAAAAAATGATCAATTTTGGTCCCTGCTAACTTTTTCGTTTGAATTCTTGACGGACTCAATCATGGGAACATTACGTGACCAACTTTTGAGGGATAAAAAGGGTAAATCACTCAGATCATGACCAAAATGTAGAGGACCAGGTGCTTTCTTCCTATCAAAGCACGGATTAGAAATAAAAAAAGTGAGGGATCAAAGTAACCCAAATCCTTTCAATTGAAACCAAACCCAATCACAAATCCAGTAGCAAACAAAAAGGTGATGAAGCAAATTAGTGATCGAAGACGATATACTTGATAATGAGTGTAGAGGACGACCATCAAATCCCGGATTATGGTAAGTATCTCTAAACCCTAGAATACGATGTTTGTCAATTGATTGAAAAATATGTTTTAATACAGTGAATAAAGTAATAATAATCGTGATTAGCGCATGTAAGAAGTGTTATTATATGTTTATTAGGGTTGCTGAAATGATTTTTATACATGCTAGTAGTTGTGGTCCCTCATGTGTGTTGTCGATTTTGGAAAAATTTGTGGGGTGTCCTTCTGTGTTGGGTCCTTTTCTGTATTTGTTGGTTGATGATTGTCGGCTAAATGGTTGGCAGGTAATAGTAATCTATTTTCAATTAGGGTCCACTACGGAGGTGAATTCACTGATTTGCCAACCAAAGATTATGTTGGGGGGACAAGTCAAGATGGTTGACTACTGTAATCCAGAAATGTGGTCAATTTGTGCTTCAGGTAGGATAGCAGAAAAGTTAGGTTTTCCTGAGTTTACTGCAAGTTACTATTACTTAAGGTCGGGGACGACGATGGAAGATGTGTTAATTTATGTTATGTGTGAAGATATTGCTCAAGATTTGGCTAGAAATCAAGTAAAATATGGGATGGTTAATGTATTTGTTGTGCACATTAAGCTGTACTCCATTAGTGGTTGTGAACCTGATCCATATAAGGGAAGTACGGATGACGTTGCAAAAAACCAGCAAGGGTCTTCTAGTGTAGAAGAAATAGTGTTGACAAATATTCCAGTTAGTCAAGCTCAAGATGAAAGTGAAGTTGTTGATAGAGATACTACTAATTTTGGAGCTGCTAGGCACAAGAATGCAGCAGTCCAGATCTAGAGAACTTGCGTTGTCCTGAAGAAAGAGACATGTGATCATGAAAGTGTAGCTGAATTAGGAGGGGAGAATATAGCTTCATCTGGCAATTCAAGAAAGGAAAAAACAACGAAGGTGACAGTGGAAAGTAAAAAAACACCAACAAAAACAGCAAATAAAATAGCACCAACCAAAACAGCAAATAAAAGAACACCAACCAAAGCAGCAACTAGGAAGCAAGGGACAAAGAAGAGAAGCAACAAGAACACATGTGTTGAAAATAAGGAGGAATCGAGTGGAGATGATGGGTTTATTGATAGTGATAATCAATTTAGTGATGAGGAGCACATAGTGCAACAAATCAGAGAAAGAAAAGCTGAGTGGGACGAAATTGCGAGGAACAGTGAATCTACTAAGGGAACAAGCAGTCAACCTGAAAAGGTGGGAGCTGAATTTGATGAAGATGCTACTGAATCAGAAGATTTTGACAGTGCATGTGATTCAGAAGAAGAGACAATGCAGCCAAGGAAGAGGGTCAAGTATCCAAGGTTCAATCCTAATACGGACATGCAAGACCCCAAATTTGAGGTTGGTCAGACATTTACTTCAAAAAAGCTGTTCAGCAAGGCATATAAGAGCCATGGGGTGGCTCATGGAAGAAAAATAAAGTTCAGCAAAAATGATGCCAGGAGAGTTATAGCATATTGCAATGACTGCAGTTGGAAAGTTTTCACTGCAATTATGCCTAACAAAATGACATTTCAAGTCAAAAGCTCTACATGGACTTGCAAACTCTACATGGACTTGAACACACATGTGGGAGAACTTTCGATCATGGACTTGCAAACTCTACATTTCTAGTTGAGAGATACCAAAAGGAGGTCTCCCTTATTCCTAATATGAAGGTAAGTAATCTGAAAAATAAGATAAAAAATGACATGAATGTTAACATCTCTAGATGGCAAGCATATAGGGTAAAGAAAAAGGCAAAGAAGCTGATTGAAGGAGATTATGCATCTCAATATAATAAGCTGTGAAACTACTGTAGAGAGGTCAAAAGGGCAAACCCCAGATCAAATGTGTTCATGACTATAACTGAAGATGATGAGGGACAGGATAGGTTTGAGAGATTATATATGTGTCTTTCAGCATGCAAGAAAGGTTTTCTAGCTGGTTGTAGGCCTATTATTGGATTAGATGGTTATCATTTAAGAGGCCCCCATAAAGGTATTTTACTTGCAACAGTGGGAATCGACCCAAATGATCAGTTATATCCTATTGCATTTACTGTGGTTGAAGTTGAAAACAAGCTTACTTGGAAGTGGTTTGTAACTAAATTGGTGACTGACCTTGACATAAAGGATCTGGACAAATGGACCTTTATGACTAATAAGCAGAAGGTGAACCACTAAGCTAATTTTTATGTGGCTATATATCTTGTCCATTTTTAATGCAAAGCTGTCTTTTAATGTATTTTTTATGTTTTATTTTTGAAGGGGCTGATCCAAACTTTATACAAGATTCTTCCAGATATGGAGTATAGAATGTGTGTACGACACATGTATAATAATTCAAGAAACAGCATAGTGGATTGGCGCTGAAGGATAGAATTTGGTCGCTTGCAAGAGCACCCTACAAGAATCTTTTTGTTGCATTGATAGAGGCTTTAAGGGAATTAGATGAAGGGGCCTTTAAATGGTTAGTTGATAATATAACACCTCAACATTGGGTTAGAGCATACTTCAGCACTTCTCCTAAGTGTGACATCTTGTTAAACAACCTCTGCAAGAGTTTTAATTCTAGCATTTTAAAATCACGAGAGAGGCCCATACTTGGCATGTTAGAAACTATTAGGCTATATTTAATGGCTAGAATGGAGACCAAGAGGGAGTGAATGAAAAAGTATAGTGGAAGTGAGTGCCCAAAAATTTTAAGGAAACTTGAAAAAGTTAAAAATGCAGCAAGTGGTTGTATAGCTACACCCTCGGGTGACTAGTTTTATGAGGTGAGGTGCATGTATGGGGATAGATACTCTGTTAATTTGGCTAGTAGGACATGGAGTTGTAGAAGGTGGGTACTTAATGGCATTCCTTGCTCCCATGCAATGAGTGCTGTTGCATTGACAAAGGAACCTCCAGAGAGTTTTGTGCATGAATGTTACTTCAAGGAGTCATATATTAGGGCATATGAGCCTATCATGTATCCTCTTAATGGTGAGCACCGATGGAAAGATCTGAAAAAGGGGCCTGTACTACCTCCCGAGCATATCAAGCTTCCAGGTAGGCCAAAGAAAGTTTGAAAAAAAGAGCTTGATGAGCCCCCAGCTTCAACAAGTAGTCGAGGGCAACTTAAAAAGCTGTCTAGAGCTGGATTGATGGAGTATAAATGCAGAAAGTGCAAAAAATTAGGCCACAACAGCAGAAAGTGTCTAGAAAATGCAAGTGCAGCAAATGACAATAGAAGAGCAGCAGCAAGTACACATCATGTCACTTTTAATCCACATGAGCAGAAAGCTACACAACAAAGAGATACTGCAAACACAAATGAGGCAGCACGTGGTCCACATATAACAACATGTGGTCAACATGAGATAGCAAGTGTTCCACGAAATGAAGAGCTTCAGCCACAACAAGAAGAAAGAGTATACCAGCCTCAACATTCTATTGTTGGTATAGACACACATCCTTGTTTTACAACTGAACCAATGGTTGGAACAAGTGCCTGCTTGATTGATGAAGTTCTGCTTGATCTCATTAATCAAATACCATGTGAACCAGCAAGTAGTCAGCCATCTACTCAACCACCCAGAGCCGAGACTGGCCCCTCTCTAGTTAACACTCTTTCTTTTTGTACCAATTCAATTTGTAGATTTATTGGGTTATTAACTAATGTTAGTTGCTTTTTCCTTTCTTCTTTATCATGGTTAGGGTGAGAAAGTGAAGTACATATGTGGGGTATGTTGAAAATTTGGACACGCTCGAAGTAATTGTGACTCTACACTGGCTGCTCTTTATAGAAGGGCCCCTTATGAGCCACATGGTTTGGCTGTATGCTCTATTTGTTGTCTAACCATTAAACTTCACATTTTTTATTGTATCTGGTGGTCTTTTCTTATTGTTGATTTTTCTTTTTTTTATGTTCAGAGACATAAGAATGCAAAAGCTGCTAGTACAATAAAGACCACTACTGCTGTAAAGAAAGCTTGAATGATTCTGCTACAAAGAAAGCTACTGCTGCATAATCAGAGCTCTCATGTCCTTTTGTGTCATTCACTTTTTGGTTTTTGGGAACAATTAGTATCTTTTAACTAGGATTGATCTCAACAGACTTTGTTCAACTTTTGACTTGGACTTTATGAAAAACATGGACAAATGGGAAGTAATTGTTGGGTAATTATGTGACCTGTTTTGCTGGTTCACTTTTTGTTACAACAATGGCATTGATCCGAAAAGTTATTTCTATTCTCATCTAAATATCTATTGCTTCTTTTTTAATGTTCATGCTTAGATTTCCAATGAATTCATGATCAATTTGGACAACACATGCAACATTGCAAACTCTGAAGTAATTTGCAGATTGCTAAACAAAGCATTATATTCCAATGCTACTTTAACAATACATTCATAACCATACAACTAACAATTATCTAAATCCCTTGCATTATCTTCATAGATTACCTAATAACTACTATGCTAGAGGCCCCTAATTCACAACCCAAACAAACATATGCAACCAGTGCCAAATTACTCTTTCCAAAGCCATTGATAGATTATAGTAACAATGACCATGAATAGCATCAGATTCATTCTGTGCTCTTTGTGTTTTCTTTTCTCCACATCAGTCTCCAAATCTTTCACCTTCTTTGTTAACCTCTGTGTGTGCCTCACCAGTTTATCGTACCTCTCACTGCTGCTTGTTTCATGCCACTTGAAGTACCTATAGCCGCCTCCACCATTATTATGCTGGTCATGGAGAACACTTATTGTCTCTTAGGAGCTCAGATTCTCCAAAAAAGGAAAACAAAATATTCTGAAGCAAAGACTTACTTCATAATAGGCACATCCATAGAATTTCTTTCCTAGGTTCTTAGTTGTCCACGAAGTCTTCACTGTGGCTGGTATACCGCAGCCACATATTGGTGGTTCTCCCATGGCAACTTCAACGAAATTTAGGGATTTGAAGGGGATTGAAGGAAGAAAGCACCTGGTCCTCTACATTTTGGTCAAGATCTGAGTGATTTGCCCTTTTTGTCCCTCAAAAGTTGGTCACGTGATTTGCCCTTATTGGTGGTTCCCATGACTGGTTCTGTCAAGAATTCAAACAGAAAAGTTAGCAGGGATCAAAATTGATCATTTTTTGTTTGTAATAGACTAAAAATGCTCGTTTTCGTTCTCAGGGACTAAATTTTCACATCGTTAATATGTAAGGGATGATTTGTACAATTTTTCCTTTTTTTAAAATATTGTATGTATGTATGTATATGTATAGGCTATGCGTATCTCGGGGTTTTATTCTTCATTTTTTTTCATTAAAATATTACAATTGATTATTCAGATGAAAAATGCTAGTTAGTTTGTACGAATACAAGGAGACTTTGATTTACACTAATATTAGGTATCGACTTTTTTTATGAGATACTTAATTAATATACTTTTTTTCACATTTTGTCATACTTTATACAAGTAAATGTGAAAAATGTAGTACAATATGATCTGTTGACGTACTATGTGTAGCTCAAAAACAGAAAAAAAGTAGCATGTTCATCATATTTTAGACTTTGAAACTTTGCAATTGAGTAAAAAAATTAGTAGCTAAATATTATGTTAATTGTCATGCCATTCATGATTTGTTGGACTTTTGAATGCATTGGCTTCTTTTTCTTTCGGGTTAGCGTGTCCTTTACATATAGAGATCGCGATAAGAATGGATGCGCACTCTAAAAGGATGGTAATGGACGGAATGGGGCAGGCGGGATGATTTTTCTCCCCATCTTTAAATGGGGCTTAGAACAAGGGAGGAACCCACCTCATCCTTGCTCCATCCCTTATTTCATATATCTAAATAATATATATATATATATAATATGTGTATATATAGACATACACACACAATATTGAATTAATTATCAGTTGTATTAATTTCTAATTTTATTTAAAATATTAAACACCCATTGCCCATCCCTTGTTAAAATTGTTGATTTTTTTGCAAAAATTTTTTTTACCGTTTTGTTAATAATTTTTCAATTATTTTTTACCTCACATATATTTCCCAAATTCCTACAATATATTTTTTCTACTAAAACTCTTAAAAATATCAATCCAAACAGGAAAATTAAGGAGATCTATGGACTAGCTTATTGGTTTCCTACCAAATTTATACTAATAGAACTTGAGATTGATATTTGTTTTCTTGATTTCTGAAGTGTGAAGTTCTTTTGATGTTAAAGTTCTGGGCAAATTATCACTCGCAGACACCTGTGGGGAAGTGAGGTAGGGGTGAGGGGGATGTTTGGCAACAGGGCAGCCCTGTTTCAATCGTGCCCCGTTTCAACCCAGCTCCGTTACCATACCTACTCACATGACATCATCCACGATAGATTTAGGCAGACAATTACGAGTCAAACAATTGTTCTAGATAAACATATGACGTATAAACTTGCAAAAAATTGTATATATCTAATGTTCAACATCTACAGCTAATGGATATAATTTGGTCAATTCATTTATACCCATTTAGTAAATGAGTCAAAATAAATCAACCCATTTATAATTACCCATTTATACCCATCTAGAAATGGGTATGGATATACCCAATTACCCATCTGTGACTCATTTCAAATTTTATTTATTTTTTGCATGTTACTTGACAAGAAATAACGAGATTTTATTTTTATTAGATTGGTTGGAAATTGAAATATATCTACTTAACACCTACTAAAAATTGAGTTTAAATGTATAATTATTTTTAAATGGATAAAAATGAGTATATTCAAAGTCTCAACTTGCTGTGCCAACCCCAATTAATCGTTTTTAAAACGGGTGTCTAATTTTAGGAACCATTCAAAACTTATTACATATCCCAATCCATATAGTGGGCGGATGATCAATTATAGTGTGTTGTATTTGACATCTTTTGGTGAAAATCGAATTCCAGGCCAAGGGCTTTCTACCATATAGTTTTTTGAATTAAAATTGGCCAATTTGAACCTCTTACCACTTCAAAAGTACGGTTGGCAATCTAGCGACAATCATGACAAGGAATATGCATCCTTTGACGATGAAATTCAAAATACTAACATTCAAAAAGCTTTATGTTTCTTAGAGAGGCGTGGAAACAGTTATATCTCCACGAAGATTCCATAGTAATGTTCAAGAAAGGTGATTACTCATTACTGCCAAGTAAACATTGGGGATTGAATCCCATCATATAATAGATTTGCCAAGAAAAGACGCTTGTTTTAATGGTATCTTATTTGAGGTTTTGAAGGATACAGATGAAATGTGAACCTTTCAAAAAATGATGGTGAGAAGGGATTTAATGGATGGTTGTCTGTATTCCTTTACTTTTTATTGAGAAATTAGGGGGGAACTTGATATATTTTTTTTAAAGAGATGAACCAAAAATAGGCTATAATCATTGAAATGAAACTTTTTTTTCCCCATAAAATAGGAAAATTCGCTTAGCTTCTACCCTAACACTATCCATCTAAATAACAACTATGACACATGAGGGTTACGGTGTTATTGTTTTCAAAAGGAAAAAAGGGCTAATGCATATTTTAAATATAGTCTTGCCAGACTTTTTAAATGTTCTCATAAAATTAACTCTACACTTTTGATAAAACAATGAATGGTAAAATCTGTCCTTTGTTTATAATTAAACAGCACTTTATTACATTTTTTTCCTGCTCTCCCCTATTATAGCCTGTCATTCCTATAATTTTTAGCGCTATGTTCTTAACTTTTTAACTGTTTGTGTGCATTTTAATAGCTACTGATGATCAGTTGAGTTCCTATTAGTGTGTCTAAGTGAGTTCCCTATAAATGTGCCTAAATAGCAGAGGTGAAAATGATAGGTACTTCCACTTTCAGGCATCAAAGTTAGCTATACTTGGGAATCTGTCTAAGGCTACTTCACACACCTTTGCACGTATAGCAACTAGCCCTGTAATTGTGTGATAATGCGACGGTGTAGCTTTTGATGTGAATGAAATCCTAATTGGCCTCTTTCCATTTCTACCTTGGCTTAGAAACTGAAAGAAGTATGAGTTAAAACTTGAAGTCTGCGCCTAGTGATTGGAGTTGACATCTTAATATACTTAATAAGTTGGTGAGGCGATAAAGCAATTAGGGGCAGGTTAGTGCCATGTATCTGTTGTGGTTCCCTGTTCGGTTATTGCAGAGTAAGCCAAGTCGGGAGTCTCGCTATACCAAATAATAAGTGAGGGTGCACTTGTGGTTCCCATGCCAAACATCTCCTGAGTGAGCCAGTTGGATTCTCAGGAGACCTAAAAATGAATAAGTGCAAAAAGAGCACAAAATAGCACAAAAAAAAAGGTGCTTCTGAAAAAAATTGGGATTGCAATTGCCACAAGAGGGACAGCTTTGCAGTCGAAAAACAAAATCTATTAACAAGCTGCAGCCAAGTCCTTGCACTCACACATCAAGGGACAATGGGGGGAACCCCACCGCAACTATAGTGCAGGCCAACCACTGTCGTTACCATTGTTAACGCCCTGGTTCTGGTGAGCAATCCTAGATCTCACTTGGACCTTCGACTTTTAGGTATATTGGGATTTTAAACCAAAAAACTTGGTTGTGGATGGAAAGTTAAGACGAGTCTTGTGGACGTTTTTAACCCAACTCCTGTGAGCACGCCATCTTTCTTTAATATAATTGTCATATGGGCCAATTAGTGTTGAATTCATATCAAATTGTTATGCTCGAACAAATTTCCTTTACTAGGCTAGATGACATTTCATCCCTCACACATGCTGAAGACTGGGAATTAACCAATTATTGCTATTTGATACAGCCTGCTCTACATGTTTTTGAGTGGGAGTATCGTCAATTTTTCCTCGCATTCAATGGCATAGGGGGTATTCATTGTCCAAGGTGACTTGTCTATGATCGTGAAGAGATGGCTTATCATGCTTGGCACTAGAGACATGAAGTTTTTTAACTCCACCTGTGTTGACACAATACATCACACAGCCGGTCCCAAGTCCGGATGAAGGAGGAGGGATTTTTTTTTATGTTTTAGAAGGCAGCTCTTAGCATACGTTCTCAAAATCCTTCTGTGCAGATTATATATGAAAGGTTGGTGAATGCGAGTTTTTTCGTTTCATTCTTCTTGGTAGTGCTGAATTTCTGGTCTTCATTTCATAGTTGATCTGGATTTTAGCATCTATCCCGGGTTATGATCCAATCACATATCTTTCATTCTTTTACTTTGCTTTGTTTTACAACCGCACTTTACTTTTTCAGAGTTTGTATACTTGTTCACGTAAATCTGTTGTGTGTTAGAGCTGCCAATGAACTGGTTTACTGTGAGTAATCAACATGCACTAGTACGTTTGGCATTGGTAATTGACAGGAACTTTTAAGCTGATTCTCTTCTGTTCATTCAGTCACCTGAATTGTGTTGTAATATGTTCTTAAGCTCACTTGCTGTTGCAAAGGTAATGAACTTTGTTTTATCTCATGCTGATCTTTCATACATGTGTAGTTTATATCGGCAAATTATGATACGGAAAAAAGGTTACGCTACTGATATTTCAGACACAAGTTGTACTATTTGGTGTGGCCGAAGTCTGATGGTAGAGTGGCTTTCATATCTTGAATTTCTTTCCCAAATTCGTGTGCTATAGGTAGATTTGCAGCACCATTTTAGTCAGAACAGATGTGTAGAGCGAAGTGATGCTGATTACTTTCTAATTTTGCAATTCTTGGCAGGGATAATTCTATAGGATCAGTCTAATGCAATTTTGTATTGTTACAGTTTAATTAAATGAACAAGCTTTTATAGAACTCGTGGGCTCACATATGGATTTGAAGTCCTGTGTGTAGATTAGAAACTCTGTGAGTGGAAAGTATGTCTTTCTGGCAATGTTATTGATTTTGGAATTTGTGGCGGGGTCTCCTGGCTTGTTGGTGATAGCCTGCAGACGTGGTTACAACTGCATCAAAATCTCCATATAGTTCTTTGCGAGCTTTAAGAAATTTTCAGAATTAACTTGACAGTTTACTGATTTGACATAGCCAAATTGCAGATTGAAGGGGGCAAGATTTTGTTGTTCAAACCATCAACTTGATCTACTAGCTAGTAGCTTATTTTCAAACCTGCACTGAGAGTTTTGGTTCAGTCCAAAACTGAGCCCCTTTTTAGTACTAGTACACACAAATGATGGCCATTTTCCTGCTCCAATAGTCCCAAAAAAGTTCATATGCCAATGTCACAAATCTCATGCATAAAATGCTGGCTTTAAAAGAACTATTTGACCAAATAAACTATTCAAATACTCAGAGCACTTGTAACAAAAATGGGAATCATTACTCTAGCTAGAGATGCAATATTGGGCCAAAAGATTAAACAATGTTTTAGTCCAGCTGCAATATTGCCATGAAAAATATAACCATGCCAAGCAGGACATGCCATGGTGCAAAATTTGCTCTAATTGTGGAGTCTCTGGCTCAGAACCAAAAGGTAAAGAAGCCAAACAGCCACTGACAAAAAAACCTCAGAATCTTCCATTAGATTCTGGCTCTAGTTGTTTTAATAAACTTGTTCTTATTTTTTCATGCATACAAGTCGTATTACCTGTTCTTACAGACAAATCCCCACCCTTTTCATTTTTTTTGTAGATTTGCAGGTCGTCATACACGTTAATTTATCTGTACGAGCATGTGTATAAACTAAAATACCAGACTTAAACTATTACCAGGTTCTCCAAAGTCATCGGCCGCATCTTTCCTCTCCAAACTGTTGCCAAGTTCCTCCTCTGTACTTACAGATATTCTCCTCTTCTTAGCTAACATATTCTCATCCAAACTTTCAGAACCTTCAGCATTTAGAATACTCAAAGATCTGACATACTGCAAAGCATATTTAATCGTACAACTGGTCAACATCTCACAGAACATAAACGCAACTTGAATTAACTTATTTAGTTTTACATACACAACAAGGTATGTAAGAAAATGTACTGCAATTACAGGTAACAAGACACCAAGCTGATTTCTACACTTTACACCTTTTAGATGCAAGCAGGTTTCCCATTGAGATAGTTCAGATATATGAAATTGGATGAATCAATCAGATCATCTATAAAAAAAAGAAAAAGAAAAAAGAAAAGATGGTGAAGAAATATCATGCATGCTGATTCTGCACAAGTTCAGTAGCATAAGTATATAAAAGCCATAGGCTATTATCTTCAAGAATTACATTTCATTAAACTGCAATTTCTCTACTAATAATCATATCGAACAATTATGTCAGAATTGCTCCCAAACTCGAGTATTCTGCCCCTGGACCATCTGTTGTACAATAAATTTCTGATTATCCTTGTGCTAATTGTCACTCTTTTAACCAAGATTTCATAAATTAATACAGCTATCAAGATAGAACCGGGTTAGCAAAAAAGTTGTAGAAAGAAGCATTGTTCTAAGATCAGAAGTGCTAAAAGTCAATCAAATTTTGAAAAAAAATTAATGAAAAGAAAAAGTAAAGAATGACGATAGATCACCACCAGCTAGCCAGACTCACTTCATTTCTCCACCATTTTCCAAGAGAAAACAGTTTACATAGAATAGCCAGTAAGAAAAGATTATCTATATTTGACACATAATTCTATTATCTCCATAGGAGGATTCAGAGGGATTCTCATCTTTAAAAGTCAATAGTTCGATTTGGTAGCAGATATTTCTGTTCTCATGGAATTCTTCAGGTTTCAATCAGCAATCAGGATATAAAAGTCTTCTATAGCTGCAACTGATGGAAGTAGAAGAATACAGATAGTTATTGATGCATATGAAAATAACATGAGATTTGGAGAATATGCAAGGTTGTCCACTGTAGGAGTGATGTATCAGATCTCTATGTTCGCAGTTTGAAAAGGAGAACTGGTACAAAATAGTATCCCCATGGACGCAACGGTTTCTAAATTTCTTCTTCCCTACTTCTGTTCTAATTTTCTGCACCAATTGTATCCTAGAGCCCTATTTAGTGCACAAATTCAGCAACTCAATATTCCAACAACATAGAGCATGCTTCAAGCTTAAGACCCATGCCCAGATAACAAAGCACTTCCCCAGCTTTTAAAATCCATTAGAAGTACACTAAAATAGCTTCTGACTTACACAAGCTGCTGATCAGTAAAAATGTCCTGAACTCTTTTAACTAATAGTCCTAAAAGCAGCAAACTCATTCACACAAAATTTGAACACAAGCTTTTAACACTGAATGTTATTTGACAGAGGGGAAGACAGGTTGAACTCTTACTTTCACATTGGTGTATATTCAAGGACGGGAAAAGAAACTACCACATGCAATGGAAGATGAGAGTAAAATGTCAGGAAGAAAGCCACATATGACACAAAGGTTTAGGACATCACTTCCAAGACAAAGATGCATAAAAAATTCACCAGTGAATAACTTAAATAACTCCTTCATGGATGGCCTAACAAACCTGGGTCTGTGGGGTGTGTGTACAATAGTACATGCAATATGTACTGGGCTTCAGCTCAGCCCTGGGGACCAGAATATCTTATGACAGGAAATTGAGGTGATGAATCCCAACATTCCAATTAAAAGCCCTTCCAACAAAGTCAACGAATAAGCCTATGGTCTCAAACAATGGCTGAAGTGTCCTCCACTGTCAGTTTACCCAATACCCATAAGCTACTAAAGCACCATAAATTTTAAGTCTACTGAAATATGTAGAATTTAAATTTTTAATAAATAATCGAGATCCTAAAAAGATTACCCATTCTTCAAAGTGGGTAAATTGGATCTTCAGTCAAGTTCCCAAGAATATTAAAATTTACTCTTCCCTTAAACTCTTCATTGGTTGCATCAGTCGTGAATATTGATGGCATTCATAAAAAACGAATGGAACGCATAATGTATCAATATATCAACATCAGTTTGAAGCCCTAAGAAAACATTCAGCACACACAGCTTGCAAGCACCAGATGCACACCTCCCCATTCTCCAAGTTGGTTTATCGTTTGCCTTCCCTTTGCTACGAGAGAGGTCCAAGAAATAAAAACGATACAGGCTTTGGAGAGGACTTCAAATATAACTGAAACTCATTCATTTCTTTCACATAGTGATAAGCCTCAGCAACGCTTGGCCTCTGGTGTAAATATATCCAAAAACAATTCCAAACAAGTTGTCTGCCACAAGATTTTAAGCTAACTCTAAATTGTCCACTTATTATTTGGGCCCTAGAAGAGTAGAACATCTCATGCCTATACAATTCCCTTTAGGTATGAATGAAAGACAATTATCTAAAGCTGCTGCAATGGAGAATGCCTTTTTGATATTAAAAGCAAACTGAAGCTTATATATCTATTTCTTGAGAACTCAAAATAGGTGATTGGCAATCAGCTATATATTTCATGCATATAATATCTGATGTCTCAAATGCTGAACAAAATTGGACTACTGGTCTTCTCCTTCCAGAAATATGATCACTTAAGACCATGTCATTCTTTAGAGAAATATAATGATACACTTAGTAAATTGCTTTTATATTTAAAAAATTTTTCTTGCGGCAGAAAATATTGCATATCATCTATCTATTGTTTATGATTTATTTTCAAAGAAAACAATGCAAAGGTTCTGTATTAGTAAGGTGAATTTGTGCTTAACCTGTATCAGTTATGTGCTCAAGCTTAAGCTAAGGTTACTATGTATCCATAAACCTCTTCAAATTCAAGGAAATTGGTAAGTCATATATATATATATATATATATTCTGGAAAGCTGTGAGTGATTAACCAGTGCTGCATTTTGGATGTCGGATCATGTCATTTACTCAAGAAGGCACAGCAGACTTAAGCAGTCACTTGATTGAACCAAGCGACAAATGACAGTGTGTAAGCAAAACATGCTGAATAAGACTTGTAAACAAGGACTAAACCATACTAATCTGTGACCCAAAAATGCACAGGCTACAAATAAATGGATGAAGTAGAAGATCATATGAAAAAAAAAATTGAAGCCAGCTACTAGACTCAGATGTTAATAACCTATCGGCAGGATAATTGACATCTTATCCTTCTGTTTGTCTGCAAACTGAAATCTTAATCAAGTTTAGAACCCAAAAATCATCAATGTTTTTCCTAGACTAAGTTCAACAGATGGAAATAGTGTTGCGTCCATAATTTTGCCATTATTCTCACAAATGAAGACCATTAGTATTACACTTCATTTCCAAAAAGTTATCATGTTTAAAACGGTAAACAACTTTAGTTTGTTTGTTTTTCCCCCATCAACACCTATTGCATTTGAACAACACAACATGCCTGTGCCTACCTTCTGCATAGCTCACCCAGTTCTCCAAACTTCATCAGTTTTATCAATTTGTTGCCATCCCATTTGCTGTTTACTTATGCTTAATCATTCAAACATCTATTCCATAAAATTGCTACTCTTCATCTTAAACCAAAACAATTACAATTACAGATGCAAACACATTACACCGGTAATTCAAGCCCGCTATAGTCTTATTCACTTACAAAAACCCCAAGTTCCCAACCTTGCCCAGAATTTAAGAATCCCATAAAACCAAGTTCACTAAACCAATTTAACTGTCCTGATTCTGAAGTCAGCATGAATTTTCTTTATGTCTAAAATTTCCTTATTGTGACATTATTCCAAAGAACTGACAAGAGACAAAACCAGCAGAATTCATTACCTTTTCAAAAATTGACATGGCTTCTTTTGTTGCACTCTTCTCCCTCTCTACATAACAAAGGAAGCATTTTTATCAATCACCACACTGCCCGGACTATCCTAAACAATCAAATTGAAATTTTTCAAAAAACCCAGAAGCAAATTACATAAATAAATGCCAATAAAGTACAAAAATAACAAAAAAAAACATAACGTTCTGGACAGAAGAGATGGGATGAGAGGCCTTACTGATGGGGCAGGTGATGAGGAATCCGGAGTGGGAATGACTGAGGAGAGAAAAAGAGGCGTTGTAGTCAAAACGAGGAATGGTGGTCACAACAGAGTGCTGCTCCCAGGGTCTCAGCTCCTCCTTGGTTTTCAGTTCCAATTCTTTTGTTTTTTCTTCTGTTTTTGCTGTCACAAAATTTTCAGCCACTCTTTTTTGAGTCTATCGGTGTTTCATTCCCAGTATTATGTGCAATCTGTATGGCAAAGGATATTTATATTTATATTTCGCCCCCTGTTTTGTATGGCAAATGAGGATTTATACCCTAGTTCTTCCACTTACTTTACTGATAAAATGTGATTTATACTAAATGATTTAGGCCTTGTTTGATAATCCAATTTAACACTTAAACTTAATGGATTCAGATCTGAACATCTTCAGATGCATTTGATAACCAAAAATAGAATGTCTAAATTAACTAAGTGGCATTGAATTTTTTACACAAAACTTGAAATATTAAATTTGAAGTCTGAATCGGTTAAGCTATTAAATTGCTAAGTACTAAATGTGACACATTTGAGTGTATATCAAAATAAAATATTAAATTTAAAGTCTGAATCCATTAATTTATTGAATTGTTAAGTACTAAATGTAATATATTTGAGTGTATATCACATTAAATGATAAATGAATAACTTATCACCTATTTTTTGGAGCAAGTTTTACCTGGGAAATTTAGTGTCATTTTATTTTTTGAAGCCATTTTTGCCTAGAAAATTCAGTGTCATTTAATTAATTCAGATGTACAATTTTTTGGTTATCAAATGCATTTGAACATGTTAATATCTAAATCCATTAACTTTAAGTGTTAAATTGAGTTATCAAATAGGGGTTAATACTTAACAATTCAACAACTTAATTTAATGGAATTCAGACTTCAAACTTCAATTTTCAAACTTTAATTTTATCAAATGCACTCTCCTTTTACCCAAATTCTACCAAACAGGATTTTTCTACATATTACCACCCTCACAATTTACAAAGTCATTTTAACAATTGAATCTATTAACCGATGTCAGTCGGTTTGGACCATTATGTGATATCAAAGGTGAAAAAAATCACATGTGTGCACAAAAATAAAACCAAAAAAAGGTGTAGATTTTTCTTTTGGAAAAAGGGAGAATTGTAGTTTTAGTCTCCAATTTTTAGATTAAGCGCTAAATTAGTCTTTAATGTTCCGATCAAAATAAATTTGGTTCTCAAAGTTTTTGGTAGTAGGTACATTCTACAATGACGAAAACTCAACAATGACTAATAGTCAAAATTTAATTATTGTTATTTAACAATTTTGACTTTGTACTTTTGGATTGAAATTTTAATCATTTTAGTTGCTTAAGTTTTCACATAGTGATATTGAGGGTATTAGGGCAAAATAGACGCGAATCACAATGCAATTGTCTTAAATTGGTACTAGCAATTCTAATTAAACTTTTTTATTTTTTACTTCATTTATTCATGCCACTAATGTCTCATATACTTCTTCCCTTTGGTATACTTGGTCTCAAACTTAGTATTATATATGTAATTATTGTTTTATCCCTTTCTTACTCATTTTGAGAGGGAATTTTGAGAGGGAAACGGATTAGCATGAAAATCTGAGGCAATCCTTCTAGGACTATCAATGGGGCTGAGCCAGTTTGAACTCGGCTCCGAGAAAAAGTCTAATGAGTCTAACCTTCATTGAGTTGGATTGAAATTGGATCTAAATATTAGCTCCAAATTAAATGTGAGCAGAGTTTGGGCCTTATTAGGGTCAAACCCGATATAGGCTCAACCCTTTAATATGCATATATATATATAATATTCATATTTTGATATATATAATTATATATCTAAATATATAATATTCATATTTTGATATATATAATTATATATCTAAATATATAATACTAATACTTATGAGTTATTTGTCAAAATATATTAATATATATATATACGTAATATTACATATACAAAATTATGTCAAAAGATTTAGAAGGACAAATCTTAGTATGAGCAAATTCAGGACCTTTGAAGATATATTAACTATTGATCATGTTTTATTTCTATTTTCCATGTACATTGAATTAATTGGATATATTATTGTTGAAAAATTCTTGGTTTATATACTTTTTAATGAATTGTAACCGATTCTTGTATAGTTTTAATGTTGTGGTCCTATGGATATTAAATTAGTTTAAAACTTAATAATTATAGTAATTACATTAAGGAAATTAAGGAGTTATAAATGAGTTTGAGTTAAGTCCGAATTAAACTCACAATCTGAATATTTTGTGAGTCAAGTACGAGTTTCATATTTATCAATCCAAAACTCATAATTCTAAATCCAAAAGTGGTACTAACTACTAACTATAAAAGCGGACCTGAGTTTGTTAAACCTCGATTCATATGGCCCAATTGACAGGCCTAAGTCCTTCCCTTCTTTTGATTTAAATTAAATTAAATTTAAACCTATAGTTTAGTACTCATATTCCTTTGTACCTAAACAACCTTTTGACCTTTGAAAAAAATTACCCAAAATACTACAAGTTATCTTCACCTAGATTAGAATTATTTCAAGTAATATCTTGAAAGTCGAGGCACATAATCGATTTTGTTGTCTAGGTTCTATTTTTCTTTTTTAGTTTTTTATTCTAATTGTAAAAAAAAGGTTCTAATCGCAATACTACTATGATTGATCACGGAAGTATATTGTTTGGATTGCATTTTCTGGAAGGGTATATTGTAATACTTTTTTAGATATGATATATATAAAATAAAAAGTTCATTGAAAAATGTATCAAGGAAATATTTCCAAAAAACATGGGAATTTTGTCCAGAGAATGGCAATCCAAAAAAAGCTAGTATATTGGCATACTACTGCAAATTGACCTCTTTTCTGCAAATATATTATTTTTGATAACTTAAACTATCCAAAAAAATCTCTAATCAAAATATTGAATTGTTATGTTCAAACTTGTAACATCATGTTTCTAATAAAACAAACAAAATAATGAAAAAGATCAATCTTTAAAAATATTACCTATGGAAGATAAAAGCAATTGACAAAATTCAAGAATTCTTCCAGACTTGTGGTTTTCAAATATCATTGATTTCCTCCAGTTTCATGTGATCTAGTAGGCCTTTGCAATTTTAATCTTTTGCCATTGCTAGAAAATGTACAATGGTAGGGAAAGAACGGTTTTGGTCTTGAAGAAAGAGGCAAAGGAACTCTTTTATAGCAATTGTGAAGCCTTAGGGCAATTGCAATAGTTAACAAATGGGCTACATTGCCTTTTTACACAATAAAAAGAAGAGAAAGAGTGTGTGAGGCCTTTTTTTTCGTGAATGGTAATATTATTTGCCTTTTGAAAACTCCAAAATTTGGGAAAGAATGGTTTCAACTTTCCTTCTCTCATTTGTTGCTATTAAGAGAACTCCAATAGGCACCGCTTTGTTACACAATATGAAGGGTTGTTTTTAGGTTCGTCTTATTGTTTGCATTGTAAGTATTGAACCTGTAGTTAAAACTCTACTAGATTTTGATTAGTTAGGATTTACAATATGTTCATGCGTTCTTGATTATTGGGTTTCTTTCTGTGCATCATAAGTCATGATTCTGATAAAAAGATTTAGTTCGATTACTTTTGAGGCTATAGGTACGCAAGTTTTAGTAGGGTTTAATGAAGAAACATTTTCTTTTTAATTGAGATTGGTAGTTCAAAAAATTGATGAAAAAAATTTAAGCCTGGCATGAATGGAAGTTATTCAAACATTTCTCTTCTTTCCATTTTTTAAATGAAGTTCTTTCTTTGCATGTAAACAAAGAAAAAAAAAGTTCAAGAGGTATGTTTACGATTGTTTAAAAAATCAATTCAAAAGGTTTATTCTTTTGAGAAAATCAAAGAAGAGATAGTGAAATAAGGAAGAAACACAGTTTTGATTCCTAATGTTTAGCTTGCACACCAAAATGATCCTTAATATTTTGACAAAAAAAAAATCTTCTCCATAAAATTTGTGATTTTAGGCAAATATAGAACAATTGACGAAAAATTTCAATAATTGACGGGCAAAATTAAATTGTTTCCTGGAGCGCATTTAGGTCATTTGTTATGATTGGAGTTATTTCTTCTCAATTTCCATTTTATATAAACTATATAAGATTTATATGGTTTGTGATTATATATGAAATAGAGAGGGGGGGGGGACTTTCTGCAAAAAAGCACGTTCTTGTATACAAGTTTTTCTGCAACTGCCTATAGATGTTTTACTAAATACACTCCAAATATTTCAGTTTCCAAACTCCATTGGCATTTGAAATGAAATATGATGCCATGCTAAAATCCTTATAATTTGTAGATCGTCTTTTCATGTCAACCTTTTCTTTTCAGCCATATAGCTACACGTTTGGAAGCCATTCAAAAACAACTTAGAGCGGAGTTGAACATTTCTCAAGAATATTGTTAGATTGACTATGACAAATACCTTGCTTTCCAATTAACTAATCAAAATTTTGTCATTGCCTTTCTTAGCATGAGAATATGTGTATTCTAATAAACTTGGCCCATTTCTTAGGTTATGCTCAATATGCTTTCGTTGCAGGCAGGCAAATCTTTCTTTGTTTCGTTACAATGAATTTATGTTACTTTGCAAGTATTACCAAAGTGCCAATTTCAAGAACGAATCAAGGACTTTACCTTTACGTGATTATCATCCCTACCAAAGTAAGTTGGATCTTAGGGACAACATATTTTTTTTTCCTATCCATTAGTTTACTTAGAATCATAGCTAGCCATTTCTTTTTGGAGCAAATTAAGAAAACATTAGAAGGGGGCTGAACATTATCTGAAGATTGTTAGATTCCACATGACAAATGCCTTCCTTTCCAATTTAAAACAATCAAAAGAAATCCAAAATCTCTATGCCTTTCTTAGCCCAAGAGAATAGTTATTCTTTAGCTATTTTTTTAGGTTATGCTCTGTATCCTTTTTCTTTTGAGTAGACTGACATCTCGCTTTTTGACTACAATAACTTTTGATTTGTACTACCAAAATGCCAAATAAGACTCCTTGTTTATACACAAAGGAAAAAAAAGCATACGTTCCCAAATTCATATCATTCTTGAACAGCTATTCTTTCAAATTCATATAATTCTAGAATTTGCTAGCTCATATAAACCGCATCCTCTATACTACAAAAGAAAGAAAGAAAAAGAAAACAGCATAGTTTCTGAAATTTGGAACAACTCTCAAAATTTTTTTGATAAGAAAACTGATTCTTGAGAAATTTGATTGAGCATCATGGCAGAGAGTGTCGTAGGTTTTTTGATTAAACAGCTCTCAACCTTGCTTTCCCAAGAGATCACACTTTTGGGGGGGCTTAAATCAGATGTTCAATTCATCAATGATGAACTCGGGAGCATGAAGGCTTTCCTCAGAGAAGCTGAAGCAAAGGAAGACAATAATGATTCTCAACTCCAAGAATGGCTAAAGCAGGTTCGAGAAGTTGCTTATGATACAGAGGATGTTCTCGATGATTTTACCTTCCGCTTTGCTCGTGGTTACATGGATGGATTCTGTGGCAAGGTTGGAAAGATCTATAACTCAATGAAGAATCTGAAAGCTCGCCATCAAATTTCTTTGGAGATAAAAGACATCAAGGCCAGAGTTGGAGAGATTTCAGCGAGGCATCAGAGGTACCAGTCCCTATATGGTACTCAAGAAAGGGGCTTCATCTCTTCCCGTCAGGTGAATGCAGATTTTGACATTCGTGCTCAATCACTCTTCATTGAAGAAGCTCAACTTGTTGGGATTGATAAGCCAAAAGCAGAGCTCATCTCAAAAATCCTTGATGACCATTCCCAATTGAAAGTAGTTTCGGTTGTGGGAATGGGGGGACTCGGGAAGACTACCCTGGTGAAAAAAGTCTACGATGATGCTGCAGTGAAGAAACAATTTCAGAGCCATGCCTGGATAACTGTTTCTCAAAATTTTCAGTTCAGCGTCATCATCAAGAACCTGATCCAACAATTGTACAACGAAATCAGACAGCCGGTCCCTCCCCAAGTGGAATCCATGGATGTTCTTACGCTGAGTGAATTTGTCAAAGACTTCCTCCAAGAAAGAAGGTACATTATTGTCCTTGATGATGTCTGGAGTATAGATGCCTGGGAAGCTATCAAATGTGTATTGCCTGACTGCAATATCACTAGTCGTGTTGTGTTGACAACACGAATAGCTGATGTAGCTTCTGCGTCTTGTTTAGGATCACTTGACTTCATCTATAAGATGAAGCCTCTTACTGATAAAGAGTCTTGGACTCTATTTTGCAATAGAACATTTCAGAGCAATGACTGTCCTCCAAATCTGGAAGAAGTTGCTAAAAAATTATTGAAAAAATGTGAGGGCCTACCGCTTGCAATTGTTGCAATAGGTGGTGTTTTGGCTCTGAAGGACATGGAAAAGACAGATGAATGGGAGATGATTCTTCATGGTTTTGGCGGCGAGGCAGATGGCAGTGGTAAGCTTGACAGGATTAAAAGGGTACTCTTACTTAGCTACAATGATTTGCCTTACTATCTTAAAAGCTGCCTATTATATCTAAGCATCTACCCTGAAGATTATCCAATTGATGTGGATGATATACTTCTGAAATGGATTGCACTAGGATTTGTAGAAGAGAAAGAAAGAATAACATCCACTGATATTGCTATGAGATATATGAAAGAACTCATCAACAGAAGCTTAATCCAAGTTAAATCCTCATTTGCCGATGGCAGATTGGAAACATGTGGTCTCCATGATTTTCTACGTGAAATCATTGTTTCAAAATCCAAAGAGCAGGACTTCACGACTGTGGCCACCAGATATTACACAAGATGGCCTACAAAAGTTCGACACCTAGCAATCCACAACTTCATTGATAATCCACAAGAATTTAGTGGCTTAAAGTGTCTTCGGTCTGTGGCAATATTTGGGTATGAAGATCCTTTCACAACTACATTTTTGTCCGAGTTCTTAAGTGGTGATCCCAAGTTGCTAAAGGTGTTGGATTTGCATGGAGCTGAATTGGACAACATCCCAAAGCAAGTCTTCAAACTATTTCATCTCAGGTATCTTAATCTCAGTGGAACTGGAGTTAAAATTATTCCAAAATCTATTGGGAAGCTTCAAAACCTTGAAGTTATAGATCTGATAGGAACGAATGTAACAGAGTTGCCTGCGGATATTCTAAATCTAAGAAAACTCCGTTGTCTTTGCTTAGGTGGAGTGGGTGATTATTCAAATGAGTATGCAGTTTGGGGCTGCAAATCTCCAGATGGAATTGGAAAGCTTGTTTGTTTGGAGGATTTGTTTGGTATAGAAGCAGACAGTGATAAAATAGTAAGGGAGATTGGAAAGCTAACGCAATTGCGACAATTAGCCATCACAAAGCTGAGAAGAGAAGATGGAAAAGAGTTGCTGTCCTCCCTCTTGAGGCTGACCAACCTTCAAAAATTGGTCATCTCCTGTATTAAAGAAGATGAGATCCTTGATCTCCAACATTCCGTCTCTCCAAAACTTGGATTCCTCACATCTCTGTTGTTGAAGGGGCGTTTAGAGAGAGTACCGCAATGGGTGACATCACTTCAATCCTTGAGAATCTTACAGTTGGACAATAGTAGGTTGAGAGAAGATGAGAATGTAACAGGCTCCCTCGGACATTTGCCCAATCTGGTATCACTTACTCTCTATCGTGCTTATGAAGGGGAGACACTGTGTTTCGAGGTTGGAGGATTTCAAAAACTCCAGCACTTAGAGCTTGTGCAATTAACAAGACTGAAATGGGTGAGAGTGGAAGAGGAATCAATGGCTACTCTCAGAAATCTGCAATTAATGGGTTGTAAACTGATGCAGGAGTTGCCTTCAGGCATCCAAAACTTGACCGGACTTCAATTTCTTGGGTTCTTTGATATGTCTGATGAGCTAATGCAGAAAGTACAAAATTTAGATCAACAAAGTGAAGATTATCAGACAATTTCTCATATCCCTCAAGTTTTCACTGGTCACTGGATTGATGGTCATTGGGAAGGCACGTTCCTCTAAGAGAAGAGAAGCTAAGAGACAACTCTTTGCAGCTTTCAACATTAATTGATATTCAGTCAACTCATCTCTTGTATAAGTCTCAGGTTGCTTACTAGCTTTTCCCTTTATTTCATTGAGTTCTCGTTTACTTTTTCCTTTCTACTGCTTACTACATTTGTATCAAATCATATCATGAAATAGCTACAATCACCTTCAATTCCTCGAAATAGTTTTTTATAGTTGGCTCCATCAAACTTGCTCTTCATTAAGTAATTTTGAAGTGTATGAAGCAGTTAGTGAAATTAGTTTGGATGTATAACACCTTTTGAAGTCCAAAGTCCAGACTTGAAGGTTGTCATGGCAAAATAAGGGATTTCGCAAAAGTAAGGAGTTCTCATGGCTTCTACTTTTTCAAACCTCTTGGAAATTATGATCATTCCTTTTCATGTTTTGGTATTTACGTGGTCTTTTGAGTTTTTGCCTTCATCACCTTTGGCATTTCTCTTCGTTCTTCCTGTGTTTGATATGTTTTGTTTTTGGTTGCAAATTGTTGTTTCCTTTGGTCGTTTGTTTTAGCTGTACTTGTTGTAGTACTTCTGCAACAACGGCCAACTATACTTGTTATGGTGCTTGTGTTCTTGGACTTGAAATGTATAAACTCCATTTCATCATGATGTAAGATCTTCATCTGATTTTACCCCAAAGGGCCAAGCAATGTGATTGAGAACACGCCATTAATGCATGCTGGGATGTTTTCCAAAATTGAATTTGAATCCTCCCCCGATTTTTGAAGTAAATAACTCTAAGCAATTCTTTGTCATTATCACAACACAGAAACTTGACAGGGTTGCAATGAACACAGTTTGGAACATGTTTTTCATTTCATGCGATTCAGATACCACAGGCTATGTAAAGTAAAACTGATGGAAGAGTTACCTTTGGGTTCACTCTACAATATATCTATTGAGCAAATGATCCCAAACTTCAATGGGCTGTCCATAACCAAAGGTAATTTGGGCGGGATGGATTTAATATATCTATTGAGCTAATGCACAAAATGAGGGTAATGGTGGCAAATGATCCCAAACTTCAATCGGCTGTCTATTTTGCTCAAGTTGTGGAGTCTCTGGCTCAGAACCAAAAGGTAAAGAAGCCAAACAGCCACTGACAAAAAAACTTCAGAATCTTCCATTAGATTCTGGCTCTAGTTGTTTTAATAAACTTGTTCTTATTTTTTCATGCATACAAGTCGTATTACCTGTTCTTACAGACAAATCCCCACCCTTTTCATTTTTTTTGTAGATTTGCAGGTCGTCATACACGTTAATTTATCTGTACGAGCATGTGTATAAACTAAAATACCAGACTTAAACTATTACCAGGTTCTCCAAAGTCATCGGCCGCATCTTTCCTCTCCAAACTGTTGCCAAGTTCCTCCTCTGTACTTACAGATATTCTCCTCTTCTTAGCTAACATATTCTCATCCAAACTTTCAGAACCTTCAGCATTTAGAATACTCAAAGATCTGACATACTGCAAAGCATATTTAATCGTACAACTGGTCAACATCTCACAGAACATAAACGCAACTTGAATTAACTTATTTAGTTTTACATACACAACAAGGTATGTAAGAAAATGTACTGCAATTACAGGTAACAAGACACCAAGCTGATTTCTACACTTTACACCTTTTAGATGCAAGCAGGTTTCCCATTGAGATAGTTCAGATATATGAAATTGGATGAATCAATCAGATCATCTATAAAAAAAAGAAAAAGAAAAAAGAAAAGATGGTGAAGAAATATCATGCATGCTGATTCTGCACAAGTTCAGTAGCATAAGTATATAAAAGCCATAGGCTATTATCTTCAAGAATTACATTTCATTAAACTGCAATTTCTCTACTAATAATCATATCGAACAATTATGTCAGAATTGCTCCCAAACTCGAGTATTCTGCCCCTGGACCATCTGTTGTACAATAAATTTCTGATTATCCTTGTGCTAATTGTCACTCTTTTAACCAAGATTTCATAAATTAATACAGCTATCAAGATAGAACCGGGTTAGCAAAAAAGTTGTAGAAAGAAGCATTGTTCTAAGATCAGAAGTGCTAAAAGTCAATCAAATTTTGAAAAAAAATTAATGAAAAGAAAAAGTAAAGAATGACGATAGATCACCACCAGCTAGCCAGACTCACTTCATTTCTCCACCATTTTCCAAGAGAAAACAGTTTACATAGAATAGCCAGTAAGAAAAGATTATCTATATTTGACACATAATTCTATTATCTCCATAGGAGGATTCAGAGGGATTCTCATCTTTAAAAGTCAATAGTTCGATTTGGTAGCAGATATTTCTGTTCTCATGGAATTCTTCAGGTTTCAATCAGCAATCAGGATATAAAAGTCTTCTATAGCTGCAACTGATGGAAGTAGAAGAATACAGATAGTTATTGATGCATATGAAAATAACATGAGATTTGGAGAATATGCAAGGTTGTCCACTGTAGGAGTGATGTATCAGATCTCTATGTTCGCAGTTTGAAAAGGAGAACTGGTACAAAATAGTATCCCCATGGACGCAACGGTTTCTAAATTTCTTCTTCCCTACTTCTGTTCTAATTTTCTGCACCAATTGTATCCTAGAGCCCTATTTAGTGCACAAATTCAGCAACTCAATATTCCAACAACATAGAGCATGCTTCAAGCTTAAGACCCATGCCCAGATAACAAAGCACTTCCCCAGCTTTTAAAATCCATTAGAAGTACACTAAAATAGCTTCTGACTTACACAAGCTGCTGATCAGTAAAAATGTCCTGAACTCTTTTAACTAATAGTCCTAAAAGCAGCAAACTCATTCACACAAAATTTGAACACAAGCTTTTAACACTGAATGTTATTTGACAGAGGGGAAGACAGGTTGAACTCTTACTTTCACATTGGTGTATATTCAAGGACGGGAAAAGAAACTACCACATGCAATGGAAGATGAGAGTAAAATGTCAGGAAGAAAGCCACATATGACACAAAGGTTTAGGACATCACTTCCAAGACAAAGATGCATAAAAAATTCACCAGTGAATAACTTAAATAACTCCTTCATGGATGGCCTAACAAACCTGGGTCTGTGGGGTGTGTGTACAATAGTACATGCAATATGTACTGGGCTTCAGCTCAGCCCTGGGGACCAGAATATCTTATGACAGGAAATTGAGGTGATGAATCCCAACATTCCAATTAAAAGCCCTTCCAACAAAGTCAACGAATAAGCCTATGGTCTCAAACAATGGCTGAAGTGTCCTCCACTGTCAGTTTACCCAATACCCATAAGCTACTAAAGCACCATAAATTTTAAGTCTACTGAAATATGTAGAATTTAAATTTTTAATAAATAATCGAGATCCTAAAAAGATTACCCATTCTTCAAAGTGGGTAAATTGGATCTTCAGTCAAGTTCCCAAGAATATTAAAATTTACTCTTCCCTTAAACTCTTCATTGGTTGCATCAGTCGTGAATATTGATGGCATTCATAAAAAACGAATGGAACGCATAATGTATCAATATATCAACATCAGTTTGAAGCCCTAAGAAAACATTCAGCACACACAGCTTGCAAGCACCAGATGCACACCTCCCCATTCTCCAAGTTGGTTTATCGTTTGCCTTCCCTTTGCTACGAGAGAGGTCCAAGAAATAAAAACGATACAGGCTTTGGAGAGGACTTCAAATATAACTGAAACTCATTCATTTCTTTCACATAGTGATAAGCCTCAGCAACGCTTGGCCTCTGGTGTAAATATATCCAAAAACAATTCCAAACAAGTTGTCTGCCACAAGATTTTAAGCTAACTCTAAATTGTCCACTTGTTATTTGGGCCCTAGAAGAGTAGAACATCTCATGCCTATACAAGTCCCTTTAGGTATGAATGAAAGACAATTATCTAAAGCTGCTGCAATGGAGAATGCCTTTTTGATATTAAAAGCAAACTGAAGCTTATATATCTATTTCTTGAGAACTCAAAATAGGTGATTGGCAATCAGCTATATATTTCATGCATATAATATCTGATGTCTCAAATGCTGAACAAAATTGGACTACTGGTCTTCTCCTTCCAGAAATATGATCACTTAAGACCATGTCATTCTTTAGAGAAATATAATGATACACTTAGTAAATTGCTTTTATATTTAAAAAATTTTTCTTGCGGCAGAAAATATTGCATATCATCTATCTATTGTTTATGATTTATTTTCAAAGAAAACAATGCAAAGGTTCTGTATTAGTAAGGTGAATTTGTGCTTAACCTGTATCAGTTATGTGCTCAAGCTTAAGCTAAGGTTACTATGTATCCATAAACCTCTTCAAATTCAAGGAAATTGGTAAGTCATATATATATATATATATATATTCTGGAAAGCTGTGAGTGATTAACCAGTGCTGCATTTTGGATGTCGGATCATGTCATTTACTCAAGAAGGCACAGCAGACTTAAGCAGTCACTTGATTGAACCAAGCGACAAATGACAGTGTGTAAGCAAAACATGCTGAATAAGACTTGTAAACAAGGACTAAACCATACTAATCTGTGACCCAAAAATGCACAGGCTACAAATAAATGGATGAAGTAGAAGATCATATGAAAAAAAAAATTGAAGCCAGCTACTAGACTCAGATGTTAATAACCTATCGGCAGGATAATTGACATCTTATCCTTCTGTTTGTCTGCAAACTGAAATCTTAATCAAGTTTAGAACCCAAAAATCATCAATGTTTTTCCTAGACTAAGTTCAACAGATGGAAATAGTGTTGCGTCCATAATTTTGCCATTATTCTCACAAATGAAGACCATTAGTATTACACTTCATTTCCAAAAAGTTATCATGTTTAAAACGGTAAACAACTTTAGTTTGTTTGTTTTTCCCCCATCAACACCTATTGCATTTGAACAACACAACATGCCTGTGCCTACCTTCTGCATAGCTCACCCAGTTCTCCAAACTTCATCAGTTTTATCAATTTGTTGCCATCCCATTTGCTGTTTACTTATGCTTAATCATTCAAACATCTATTCCATAAAATTGCTACTCTTCATCTTAAACCAAAACAATTACAATTACAGATGCAAACACATTACACCGGTAATTCAAGCCCGCTATAGTCTTATTCACTTACAAAAACCCCAAGTTCCCAACCTTGCCCAGAATTTAAGAATCCCATAAAACCAAGTTCACTAAACCAATTTAACTGTCCTGATTCTGAAGTCAGCATGAATTTTCTTTATGTCTAAAATTTCCTTATTGTGACATTATTCCAAAGAACTGACAAGAGACAAAACCAGCAGAATTCATTACCTTTTCAAAAATTGACATGGCTTCTTTTGTTGCACTCTTCTCCCTCTCTACATAACAAAGGAAGCATTTTTATCAATCACCACACTGCCCGGACTATCCTAAACAATCAAATTGAAATTTTTCAAAAAACCCAGAAGCAAATTACATAAATAAATGCCAATAAAGTACAAAAATAACAAAAAAAAACATAACGTTCTGGACAGAAGAGATGGGATGAGAGGCCTTACTGATGGGGCAGGTGATGAGGAATCCGGAGTGGGAATGACTGAGGAGAGAAAAAGAGGCGTTGTAGTCAAAACGAGGAATGGTGGTCACAACAGAGTGCTGCTCCCAGGGTCTCAGCTCCTCCTTGGTTTTCAGTTCCAATTCTTTTGTTTTTTCTTCTGTTTTTGCTGTCACAAAATTTTCAGCCACTCTTTTTTGAGTCTATCGGTGTTTCATTCCCAGTATTATGTGCAATCTGTATGGCAAAGGATATTTATATTTATATTTCGCCCCCTGTTTTGTATGGCAAATGAGGATTTATACCCTAGTTCTTCCACTTACTTTACTGATAAAATGTGATTTATACTAAATGATTTAGGCCTTGTTTGATAATCCAATTTAACACTTAAACTTAATGGATTCAGATCTGAACATCTTCAGATGCATTTGATAACCAAAAATAGAATGTCTAAATTAACTAAGTGGCATTGAATTTTTTACACAAAACTTGAAATATTAAATTTGAAGTCTGAATCGGTTAAGCTATTAAATTGCTAAGTACTAAATGTGACACATTTGAGTGTATATCAAAATAAAATATTAAATTTAAAGTCTGAATCCATTAATTTATTGAATTGTTAAGTACTAAATGTAATATATTTGAGTGTATATCACATTAAATGATAAATGAATAACTTATCACCTATTTTTTGGAGCAAGTTTTACCTGGGAAATTTAGTGTCATTTTATTTTTTGAAGCCATTTTTGCCTAGAAAATTCAGTGTCATTTAATTAATTCAGATGTACAATTTTTTGGTTATCAAATGCATTTGAACATGTTAATATCTAAATCCATTAACTTTAAGTGTTAAATTGAGTTATCAAATAGGGGTTAATACTTAACAATTCAACAACTTAATTTAATGGAATTCAGACTTCAAACTTCAATTTTCAAACTTTAATTTTATCAAATGCACTCTCCTTTTACCCAAATTCTACCAAACAGGATTTTTCTACATATTACCACCCTCACAATTTACAAAGTCATTTTAACAATTGAATCTATTAACCGATGTCAGTCGGTTTGGACCATTATGTGATATCAAAGGTGAAAAAAATCACATGTGTGCACAAAAATAAAACCAAAAAAAGGTGTAGATTTTTCTTTTGGAAAAAGGGAGAATTGTAGTTTTAGTCTCCAATTTTTAGATTAAGCGCTAAATTAGTCTTTAATGTTCCGATCAAAATAAATTTGGTTCTCAAAGTTTTTGGTAGTAGGTACATTCTACAATGACGAAAACTCAACAATGACTAATAGTCAAAATTTAATTATTGTTATTTAACAATTTTGACTTTGTACTTTTGGATTGAAATTTTAATCATTTTAGTTGCTTAAGTTTTCACATAGTGATATTGAGGGTATTAGGGCAAAATAGACGCGAATCACAATGCAATTGTCTTAAATTGGTACTAGCAATTCTAATTAAACTTTTTTATTTTTTACTTCATTTATTCATGCCACTAATGTCTCATATACTTCTTCCCTTTGGTATACTTGGTCTCAAACTTAGTATTATATATGTAATTATTGTTTTATCCCTTTCTTACTCATTTTGAGAGGGAATTTTGAGAGGGAAACGGATTAGCATGAAAATCTGAGGCAATCCTTCTAGGACTATCAATGGGGCTGAGCCAGTTTGAACTCGGCTCCGAGAAAAAGTCTAATGAGTCTAACCTTCATTGAGTTGGATTGAAATTGGATCTAAATATTAGCTCCAAATTAAATGTGAGCAGAGTTTGGGCCTTATTAGGGTCAAACCCGATATAGGCTCAACCCTTTAATATGCATATATATATATAATATTCATATTTTGATATATATAATTATATATCTAAATATATAATATTCATATTTTGATATATATAATTATATATCTAAATATATAATACTAATACTTATGAGTTATTTGTCAAAATATATTAATATATATATATACGTAATATTACATATACAAAATTATGTCAAAAGATTTAGAAGGACAAATCTTAGTATGAGCAAATTCAGGACCTTTGAAGATATATTAACTATTGATCATGTTTTATTTCTATTTTCCATGTACATTGAATTAATTGGATATATTATTGTTGAAAAATTCTTGGTTTATATACTTTTTAATGAATTGTAACCGATTCTTGTATAGTTTTAATGTTGTGGTCCTATGGATATTAAATTAGTTTAAAACTTAATAATTATAGTAATTACATTAAGGAAATTAAGGAGTTATAAATGAGTTTGAGTTAAGTCCGAATTAAACTCACAATCTGAATATTTTGTGAGTCAAGTACGAGTTTCATATTTATCAATCCAAAACTCATAATTCTAAATCCAAAAGTGGTACTAACTACTAACTATAAAAGCGGACCTGAGTTTGTTAAACCTCGATTCATATGGCCCAATTGACAGGCCTAAGTCCTTCCCTTCTTTTGATTTAAATTAAATTAAATTTAAACCTATAGTTTAGTACTCATATTCCTTTGTACCTAAACAACCTTTTGACCTTTGAAAAAAATTACCCAAAATACTACAAGTTATCTTCACCTAGATTAGAATTATTTCAAGTAATATCTTGAAAGTCGAGGCACATAATCGATTTTGTTGTCTAGGTTCTATTTTTCTTTTTTAGTTTTTTATTCTAATTGTAAAAAAAAGGTTCTAATCGCAATACTACTATGATTGATCACGGAAGTATATTGTTTGGATTGCATTTTCTGGAAGGGTATATTGTAATACTTTTTTAGATATGATATATATAAAATAAAAAGTTCATTGAAAAATGTATCAAGGAAATATTTCCAAAAAACATGGGAATTTTGTCCAGAGAATGGCAATCCAAAAAAAGCTAGTATATTGGCATACTACTGCAAATTGACCTCTTTTCTGCAAATATATTATTTTTGATAACTTAAACTATCCAAAAAAATCTCTAATCAAAATATTGAATTGTTATGTTCAAACTTGTAACATCATGTTTCTAATAAAACAAACAAAATAATGAAAAAGATCAATCTTTAAAAATATTACCTATGGAAGATAAAAGCAATTGACAAAATTCAAGAATTCTTCCAGACTTGTGGTTTTCAAATATCATTGATTTCCTCCAGTTTCATGTGATCTAGTAGGCCTTTGCAATTTTAATCTTTTGCCATTGCTAGAAAATGTACAATGGTAGGGAAAGAACGGTTTTGGTCTTGAAGAAAGAGGCAAAGGAACTCTTTTATAGCAATTGTGAAGCCTTAGGGCAATTGCAATAGTTAACAAATGGGCTACATTGCCTTTTTACACAATAAAAAGAAGAGAAAGAGTGTGTGAGGCCTTTTTTTTCGTGAATGGTAATATTATTTGCCTTTTGAAAACTCCAAAATTTGGGAAAGAATGGTTTCAACTTTCCTTCTCTCATTTGTTGCTATTAAGAGAACTCCAATAGGCACCGCTTTGTTACACAATATGAAGGGTTGTTTTTAGGTTCGTCTTATTGTTTGCATTGTAAGTATTGAACCTGTAGTTAAAACTCTACTAGATTTTGATTAGTTAGGATTTACAATATGTTCATGCGTTCTTGATTATTGGGTTTCTTTCTGTGCATCATAAGTCATGATTCTGATAAAAAGATTTAGTTCGATTACTTTTGAGGCTATAGGTACGCAAGTTTTAGTAGGGTTTAATGAAGAAACATTTTCTTTTTAATTGAGATTGGTAGTTCAAAAAATTGATGAAAAAAATTTAAGCCTGGCATGAATGGAAGTTATTCAAACATTTCTCTTCTTTCCATTTTTTAAATGAAGTTCTTTCTTTGCATGTAAACAAAGAAAAAAAAAGTTCAAGAGGTATGTTTACGATTGTTTAAAAAATCAATTCAAAGGTGTTATTCTTTTTGAGAAACTGCCGAGAGGCAGATAGTGAAATTAGGACGAACGCAGGTTTTTGGATTCCCTATGTTTAGCTGCTGCCAAAACGATCCTTAAATATTTTTTGACAAAAAAAAAAACTTTTGCTCTCATAAATTTGTGATTTTGTACTTGAGGAAACAGTTAATAATTGACGGGAAAATTAACTTGGGTTACTGGAGCGCATTTAGGTATCTTGTTATGAATTGGAGTTATTTTTCTTATTTCCATTCTCTACTATAAAACTATTAGATTTATATTGGTTATGTGATTATATATGAAATAGAGAGAAGGAGGGGGGACTTTCTGCAAAAAAGCAAGTTCTTGTATACAAGTTTATATCTGCAACTGCCTATAGATGTTTTAGCTAATACTCAAATATTTAGTTTCCAAACTCCATTGGCATTTGAAATGAAATATGAATGCTAAAATCCTTATATTTGTAGATCGTCTTTTCAATGGGTCAAATTTTTTTAGGCCGTTTAATTTAGCATATTAGCTACACCGTTTGGAAGCAATTGCAAACCACATTAGAAGCGGGAGTTTGACTTTCTCAAGAATATTGTTAGATTGACTATGACAAATACCTTGTTTCCAAGTTTAACTAATAAATTTTGTCATTGCCTTCTTAGCATGAGATATGTGTATTTAATAAACTTGGCCATTTTTAGGTTATGCTCATATGCCTTTCGTTGCAGGCAGTGCAAATTCTTTTTTGTTTCGTTACACATGATTTATGTTTACTTTGCAAGTATTGACAAGTGCAATTTCAAGAAGGAATCAAGGATTTACCTTTACGTATTATATCCTTACAAAGTAGTTGGATTTAGGGAAATATATTTTTTTTTTCTAAATCCTTTAGTTTTACTTAGAACAATAGCTATCGAGCTCATTTTCTTTGAGAGAAATTAAGAAAAACATTAGAAGGGGGCTGACATTATTGAAGATGTTTAGATTCACATAAAATGCTTCTTTCCAATTTAACAATAAAGAAATTCCAAATCTCTATGCCATTTTTAGCCAAGAGAATAGTTATTCCTTTAGCTTTTTTTTAGGTTTGCTCTGTATCCTTTTCTTTTGAGTAGACTGACATTATCGCTTTTGACTAGCAATAATTTTGATTTGTTACTACCAAAATGCCAAATAAACTCTTGGTTTATAACAAAAGGGAAAAAAAAGATACGTTCGCAAATTCATATCATTTGAAAGCTATTCTTTCAATTCATATATTAGGACTTTGCTAGCTCATTATACCGGCATCTATATAACTACAAAAGAAAAAAGAAAGAAAAAAGCATAGTTTCTGAAATTGGGAAAATCTGAAAATTTTTTATGATAAGAACTGATTCTTGAGAAATTTGATTGAGCATCATGGCAGAGAGTGTCGTAGGTTTTTTGATTAAACAGCTCTCAACCTTGCTTTCCCAAGAGATCACACTTTTGGGGGGGCTTAAATCAGATGTTCAATTCATCAATGATGAACTCGGGAGCATGAAGGCTTTCCTCAGAGAAGCTGAAGCAAAGGAAGACAATAATGATTCTCAACTCCAAGAATGGCTAAAGCAGGTTCGAGAAGTTGCTTATGATACAGAGGATGTTCTCGATGATTTTACCTTCCGCTTTGCTCGTGGTTACATGGATGGATTCTGTGGCAAGGTTGGAAAGATCTATAACTCAATGAAGAATCTGAAAGCTCGCCATCAAATTTCTTTGGAGATAAAAGACATCAAGGCCAGAGTTGGAGAGATTTCAGCGAGGCATCAGAGGTACCAGTCCCTATATGGTACTCAAGAAAGGGGCTTCATCTCTTCCCGTCAGGTGAATGCAGATTTTGACATTCGTGCTCAATCACTCTTCATTGAAGAAGCTCAACTTGTTGGGATTGATAAGCCAAAAGCAGAGCTCATCTCAAAAATCCTTGATGACCATTCCCAATTGAAAGTAGTTTCGGTTGTGGGAATGGGGGGACTCGGGAAGACTACCCTGGTGAAAAAAGTCTACGATGATGCTGCAGTGAAGAAACAATTTCAGAGCCATGCCTGGATAACTGTTTCTCAAAATTTTCAGTTCAGCGTCATCATCAAGAACCTGATCCAACAATTGTACAACGAAATCAGACAGCCGGTCCCTCCCCAAGTGGAATCCATGGATGTTCTTACGCTGAGTGAATTTGTCAAAGACTTCCTCCAAGAAAGAAGGTACATTATTGTCCTTGATGATGTCTGGAGTATAGATGCCTGGGAAGCTATCAAATGTGTATTGCCTGACTGCAATATCACTAGTCGTGTTGTGTTGACAACACGAATAGCTGATGTAGCTTCTGCGTCTTGTTTAGGATCACTTGACTTCATCTATAAGATGAAGCCTCTTACTGATAAAGAGTCTTGGACTCTATTTTGCAATAGAACATTTCAGAGCAATGACTGTCCTCCAAATCTGGAAGAAGTTGCTAAAAAATTATTGAAAAAATGTGAGGGCCTACCGCTTGCAATTGTTGCAATAGGTGGTGTTTTGGCTCTGAAGGACATGGAAAAGACAGATGAATGGGAGATGATTCTTCATGGTTTTGGCGGCGAGGCAGATGGCAGTGGTAAGCTTGACAGGATTAAAAGGGTACTCTTACTTAGCTACAATGATTTGCCTTACTATCTTAAAAGCTGCCTATTATATCTAAGCATCTACCCTGAAGATTATCCAATTGATGTGGATGATATACTTCTGAAATGGATTGCACTAGGATTTGTAGAAGAGAAAGAAAGAATAACATCCACTGATATTGCTATGAGATATATGAAAGAACTCATCAACAGAAGCTTAATCCAAGTTAAATCCTCATTTGCCGATGGCAGATTGGAAACATGTGGTCTCCATGATTTTCTACGTGAAATCATTGTTTCAAAATCCAAAGAGCAGGACTTCACGACTGTGGCCACCAGATATTACACAAGATGGCCTACAAAAGTTCGACACCTAGCAATCCACAACTTCATTGATAATCCACAAGAATTTAGTGGCTTAAAGTGTCTTCGGTCTGTGGCAATATTTGGGTATGAAGATCCTTTCACAACTACATTTTTGTCCGAGTTCTTAAGTGGTGATCCCAAGTTGCTAAAGGTGTTGGATTTGCATGGAGCTGAATTGGACAACATCCCAAAGCAAGTCTTCAAACTATTTCATCTCAGGTATCTTAATCTCAGTGGAACTGGAGTTAAAATTATTCCAAAATCTATTGGGAAGCTTCAAAACCTTGAAGTTATAGATCTGATAGGAACGAATGTAACAGAGTTGCCTGCGGATATTCTAAATCTAAGAAAACTCCGTTGTCTTTGCTTAGGTGGAGTGGGTGATTATTCAAATGAGTATGCAGTTTGGGGCTGCAAATCTCCAGATGGAATTGGAAAGCTTGTTTGTTTGGAGGATTTGTTTGGTATAGAAGCAGACAGTGATAAAATAGTAAGGGAGATTGGAAAGCTAACGCAATTGCGACAATTAGCCATCACAAAGCTGAGAAGAGAAGATGGAAAAGAGTTGCTGTCCTCCCTCTTGAGGCTGACCAACCTTCAAAAATTGGTCATCTCCTGTATTAAAGAAGATGAGATCCTTGATCTCCAACATTCCGTCTCTCCAAAACTTGGATTCCTCACATCTCTGTTGTTGAAGGGGCGTTTAGAGAGAGTACCGCAATGGGTGACATCACTTCAATCCTTGAGAATCTTACAGTTGGACAATAGTAGGTTGAGAGAAGATGAGAATGTAACAGGCTCCCTCGGACATTTGCCCAATCTGGTATCACTTACTCTCTATCGTGCTTATGAAGGGGAGACACTGTGTTTCGAGGTTGGAGGATTTCAAAAACTCCAGCACTTAGAGCTTGTGCAATTAACAAGACTGAAATGGGTGAGAGTGGAAGAGGAATCAATGGCTACTCTCAGAAATCTGCAATTAATGGGTTGTAAACTGATGCAGGAGTTGCCTTCAGGCATCCAAAACTTGACCGGACTTCAATTTCTTGGGTTCTTTGATATGTCTGATGAGCTAATGCAGAAAGTACAAAATTTAGATCAACAAAGTGAAGATTATCAGACAATTTCTCATATCCCTCAAGTTTTCACTGGTCACTGGATTGATGGTCATTGGGAAGGCACGTTCCTCTAAGAGAAGAGAAGCTAAGAGACAACTCTTTGCAGCTTTCAACATTAATTGATATTCAGTCAACTCATCTCTTGTATAAGTCTCAGGTTGCTTACTAGCTTTTCCCTTTATTTCATTGAGTTCTCGTTTACTTTTTCCTTTCTACTGCTTACTACATTTGTATCAAATCATATCATGAAATAGCTACAATCACCTTCAATTCCTCGAAATAGTTTTTTATAGTTGGCTCCATCAAACTTGCTCTTCATTAAGTAATTTTGAAGTGTATGAAGCAGTTAGTGAAATTAGTTTGGATGTATAACACCTTTTGAAGTCCAAAGTCCAGACTTGAAGGTTGTCATGGCAAAATAAGGGATTTCGCAAAAGTAAGGAGTTCTCATGGCTTCTACTTTTTCAAACCTCTTGGAAATTATGATCATTCCTTTTCATGTTTTGGTATTTACGTGGTCTTTTGAGTTTTTGCCTTCATCACCTTTGGCATTTCTCTTCGTTCTTCCTGTGTTTGATATGTTTTGTTTTTGGTTGCAAATTGTTGTTTCCTTTGGTCGTTTGTTTTAGCTGTACTTGTTGTAGTACTTCTGCAACAACGGCCAACTATACTTGTTATGGTGCTTGTGTTCTTGGACTTGAAATGTATAAACTCCATTTCATCATGATGTAAGATCTTCATCTGATTTTACCCCAAAGGGCCAAGCAATGTGATTGAGAACACGCCATTAATGCATGCTGGGATGTTTTCCAAAATTGAATTTGAATCCTCCCCCGATTTTTGAAGTAAATAACTCTAAGCAATTCTTTGTCATTATCACAACACAGAAACTTGACAGGGTTGCAATGAACACAGTTTGGAACATGTTTTTCATTTCATGCGATTCAGATACCACAGGCTATGTAAAGTAAAACTGATGGAAGAGTTACCTTTGGGTTCACTCTACAATATATCTATTGAGCAAATGATCCCAAACTTCAATGGGCTGTCCATAACCAAAGGTAATTTGGGCGGGATGGATTTTTAATATATCTATTGAGCTAATGCCACAAATGAGGGTAGTGTGGCAAATGATCCAAACTTCATCGCTGTCGTATATTTGCTCAGCAAGTTGTGGAGTCTCTGGCTCATAACCAAAAGGTAAAGAAGCCAAACAGCCACTGACAAAAAAACTTCAGAATCTTCCATTAGATTCTGGCTCTAGTTGTTTTAATAAACTTGTTCTTATTTTTTCATGCATACAAGTCGTATTACCTGTTCTTACAGACAAATCCCCACCCTTTTCATTTTTTTTGTAGATTTGCAGGTCGTCATACACGTTAATTTATCTGTACGAGCATGTGTATAAACTAAAATACCAGACTTAAACTATTACCAGGTTCTCCAAAGTCATCGGCCGCATCTTTCCTCTCCAAACTGTTGCCAAGTTCCTCCTCTGTACTTACAGATATTCTCCTCTTCTTAGCTAACATATTCTCATCCAAACTTTCAGAACCTTCAGCATTTAGAATACTCAAAGATCTGACATACTGCAAAGCATATTTAATCGTACAACTGGTCAACATCTCACAGAACATAAACGCAACTTGAATTAACTTATTTAGTTTTACATACACAACAAGGTATGTAAGAAAATGTACTGCAATTACAGGTAACAAGACACCAAGCTGATTTCTACACTTTACACCTTTTAGATGCAAGCAGGTTTCCCATTGAGATAGTTCAGATATATGAAATTGGATGAATCAATCAGATCATCTATAAAAAAAAGAAAAAGAAAAAAGAAAAGATGGTGAAGAAATATCATGCATGCTGATTCTGCACAAGTTCAGTAGCATAAGTATATAAAAGCCATAGGCTATTATCTTCAAGAATTACATTTCATTAAACTGCAATTTCTCTACTAATAATCATATCGAACAATTATGTCAGAATTGCTCCCAAACTCGAGTATTCTGCCCCTGGACCATCTGTTGTACAATAAATTTCTGATTATCCTTGTGCTAATTGTCACTCTTTTAACCAAGATTTCATAAATTAATACAGCTATCAAGATAGAACCGGGTTAGCAAAAAAGTTGTAGAAAGAAGCATTGTTCTAAGATCAGAAGTGCTAAAAGTCAATCAAATTTTGAAAAAAAATTAATGAAAAGAAAAAGTAAAGAATGACGATAGATCACCACCAGCTAGCCAGACTCACTTCATTTCTCCACCATTTTCCAAGAGAAAACAGTTTACATAGAATAGCCAGTAAGAAAAGATTATCTATATTTGACACATAATTCTATTATCTCCATAGGAGGATTCAGAGGGATTCTCATCTTTAAAAGTCAATAGTTCGATTTGGTAGCAGATATTTCTGTTCTCATGGAATTCTTCAGGTTTCAATCAGCAATCAGGATATAAAAGTCTTCTATAGCTGCAACTGATGGAAGTAGAAGAATACAGATAGTTATTGATGCATATGAAAATAACATGAGATTTGGAGAATATGCAAGGTTGTCCACTGTAGGAGTGATGTATCAGATCTCTATGTTCGCAGTTTGAAAAGGAGAACTGGTACAAAATAGTATCCCCATGGACGCAACGGTTTCTAAATTTCTTCTTCCCTACTTCTGTTCTAATTTTCTGCACCAATTGTATCCTAGAGCCCTATTTAGTGCACAAATTCAGCAACTCAATATTCCAACAACATAGAGCATGCTTCAAGCTTAAGACCCATGCCCAGATAACAAAGCACTTCCCCAGCTTTTAAAATCCATTAGAAGTACACTAAAATAGCTTCTGACTTACACAAGCTGCTGATCAGTAAAAATGTCCTGAACTCTTTTAACTAATAGTCCTAAAAGCAGCAAACTCATTCACACAAAATTTGAACACAAGCTTTTAACACTGAATGTTATTTGACAGAGGGGAAGACAGGTTGAACTCTTACTTTCACATTGGTGTATATTCAAGGACGGGAAAAGAAACTACCACATGCAATGGAAGATGAGAGTAAAATGTCAGGAAGAAAGCCACATATGACACAAAGGTTTAGGACATCACTTCCAAGACAAAGATGCATAAAAAATTCACCAGTGAATAACTTAAATAACTCCTTCATGGATGGCCTAACAAACCTGGGTCTGTGGGGTGTGTGTACAATAGTACATGCAATATGTACTGGGCTTCAGCTCAGCCCTGGGGACCAGAATATCTTATGACAGGAAATTGAGGTGATGAATCCCAACATTCCAATTAAAAGCCCTTCCAACAAAGTCAACGAATAAGCCTATGGTCTCAAACAATGGCTGAAGTGTCCTCCACTGTCAGTTTACCCAATACCCATAAGCTACTAAAGCACCATAAATTTTAAGTCTACTGAAATATGTAGAATTTAAATTTTTAATAAATAATCGAGATCCTAAAAAGATTACCCATTCTTCAAAGTGGGTAAATTGGATCTTCAGTCAAGTTCCCAAGAATATTAAAATTTACTCTTCCCTTAAACTCTTCATTGGTTGCATCAGTCGTGAATATTGATGGCATTCATAAAAAACGAATGGAACGCATAATGTATCAATATATCAACATCAGTTTGAAGCCCTAAGAAAACATTCAGCACACACAGCTTGCAAGCACCAGATGCACACCTCCCCATTCTCCAAGTTGGTTTATCGTTTGCCTTCCCTTTGCTACGAGAGAGGTCCAAGAAATAAAAACGATACAGGCTTTGGAGAGGACTTCAAATATAACTGAAACTCATTCATTTCTTTCACATAGTGATAAGCCTCAGCAACGCTTGGCCTCTGGTGTAAATATATCCAAAAACAATTCCAAACAAGTTGTCTGCCACAAGATTTTAAGCTAACTCTAAATTGTCCACTTGTTATTTGGGCCCTAGAAGAGTAGAACATCTCATGCCTATACAAGTCCCTTTAGGTATGAATGAAAGACAATTATCTAAAGCTGCTGCAATGGAGAATGCCTTTTTGATATTAAAAGCAAACTGAAGCTTATATATCTATTTCTTGAGAACTCAAAATAGGTGATTGGCAATCAGCTATATATTTCATGCATATAATATCTGATGTCTCAAATGCTGAACAAAATTGGACTACTGGTCTTCTCCTTCCAGAAATATGATCACTTAAGACCATGTCATTCTTTAGAGAAATATAATGATACACTTAGTAAACTGCTTTTATATTTAAAAAATTTTTCTTTCGGCAGAAAATATTGCATATCTTCTATCTATTGTTTATGATTTATTTTCAAAGAAAACGATGCAAAGGTTCTGTATTAGTAAGGTGAATTTGTGCTTAACCTGTATCAGTTATGTGCTCAAGCTTAAGCTAAGGTTACTATGTATCCATAAGCCTCTTCAAATTCAAGGAAATTGGTAAGTCATATATATATATATATATATATATATATTCTGGAAAGCTGTGAGTGATTAACCAGTGCTGCATTTTGGATGTCGGATCATGTCATTTACTCAAGAAGGCACAGCAGACTTAAGCAGTCACTTGATTGAACCAAGTGACAAATGACAGTGTGTAAGCAAAACATGTTGAATAAGACTTGTAAACAAGGACTAAACCATACTAATCCGTGACCCAAAAATGCACAGGCTACAAATAAATGGATGAAGTGGAAGATCATATGAAAAAAAAATTTGAAGCCAGCTACTAGACTCAGATGTTAATAACCTATCGGCAGGATAATTGACATCTTATCCTTCTGTTTGTCTGCAAACTGAAATCTTAATCAAGTTTAGAACCCAAAAATCATCAATGTTTTTCCTAGACTAAGTTCAACAGATGGAAATGGTGTTGCGTCCATAATTTTGCCATTATTCTCACAAATGAAGATCATTAGTATTACACTTCATTTCCAAAAGGTTATCACGTTTAAAACGGTAAACAACTTTAGTTAGTTTGTTTTTCCCCCATCAACACCTATTGCATTTGAACAACACAACATGCCTGTGCCTACCTTCTGCATAGCTCACCCAGTTCTCCAAACTTCATCAGTTTTATCAATTTGTTACCATCCCATTTGCTGTTTACTTATGCTTAATCATTCAAACATCTATTCCATAAAATTGCTACTCTTCATCTTAAACCAAAACAATTACAGATGCAAACACATTACACCGGTAATTCAAGCCCGCTACAGTCTTATTCACTTACAAAAACCCCAAGTTCCCAACCTTGCCCAGAATTTAAGAATCCCATAAAACCAAGTTCACTAAACCAATTTAACTGTCATGATTCTGAAGTCAGCATGAATTTTCTTTATGTCTAAAATTTCCTTATTGTGACATTATTCCAAAGAACTGACAAGAGACAAAACCAGCAGAATTCATTACCTTTTCAAAAATTGACATGGCTTCTTTTGTTGCACTCTTCTCCCTCTCTACATAACAAAGGAAGCATTTTTATCAATCACCACACTGGCCGGACCATCCCAAACAATCAAATTGAAAATTTTCAAAAAACCCAGAAACAAATTACATAAATAAATGCCAATAAAGTACAAAAATAACAAAAAAAACATAACTTTCTGGACAGAAGAGATGGGATGAGAGGCCTTACTGATGGGGCAGGTGATGAGGAATCCGGAGTGGGAATGACTGAGGAGAGAAGAAGAGGCGTTGTAGTCAAAACGAGGAATGGTGATCACAACAGAGTGCTGCTCCCAGGGCTTCAGCTCTTCCTTGGTTTTCAGTTCCAATTCTTTTGCTTTTTCTTCTGTTTTTGCTGTCACAAATTTTTCAGCCACTCTTTTTTGTGTCTATCGGTGTTTCATTCCCTGTATTATTGAGTTAATGGATTGCAATCTGTATGGCAAAGGATATTTATATTTATATTTCGCCCCCTCTTCTGTATGGCAAATGCTGATTTATACTGATAAAATGTGATTTATACTAAATGATTTAGGCCTTGTTTGATAATTCAATTTAACACTTAAATTTAATGGATTCAAATTTGAACATTTTCAGATGCATTTGATAACCAAAAGTAGAATGTCTAAATTAACTAAGTGGCATTGAATATTTTACGCAAAATTTAAAATATTAAATTTGAAGTCCGAATTAGTTAAGCTATTAAATTGCTAAGTACTAAATGTGACACATTTGAGTGTATATTAAAATGAAATATTAAATTTAAAATCTGAATCCATTAATTTATTGAATTGTTAAGTACTAAATATAATACATTTGAGTGTATATCACATTAAGTGATAAATGAATAACTTATCACCTATTTTTTGGAGCAAGTTTTACCTGAAAATTTAGTGTCATTTTATTTTTCGAAGCCAATTTTGCCTAGAAAATTCAGTGTCATTTAAGTAATTCAGATACACAATTTTTTGGTTATCAAATGCGTTTGAACATGTTAATATCTAAATCCATTAACTTTAAGTGTTAAATTGAGTTATTAAATAGGAGTTAATACTTAACAATTCAACAACTTAATTTAATGGAATTCAGACTTCAAACTTCAATTTTCAAACTTTAATTTTATTAAATGCACTCTCTTTTTACCCAAATTCTACCAAATAGGATTTTTCTACATATTAGCACCCTCACAATTTACAAAGTCATTTTAACAATTGAGGGGGCGTTTGGTAAGAGGGTATCGGATTCGGGGAATAGAATGAACCCCATAAATGGTGTTTGGTTCACTAGAATGGGAATTGAAATCTTGGAATGATTTCTAAAAATTTGAGTTTCTCCATTCCCAAGTATTTTGGTGGGTTTTGTCCGATTCCCAAGTTTGATTCCAAGAAACAAATCCAATTACAAATTATAATTATACAATGATATAATTAATATTTATATATATTATATATATTATATATTATAATATATACATATATATAATATATTATAATTATAATATTAGTATATTATATAAATATATATTATAATTATTTAGTTAAATATAATTATATTTATATAATATATATTTTAAATTTAGTAATATTATATAATAATATATCTATAATATTTATGTATATTTATAAATGCATATTATATGTGCATATAATTATAATATAAACATGTATATAATATTAATAACTTATATAATGATAATTATATTTATTATTTTAAATATAATAATATATAATAATTACTATATCTAATATTAATACGCATTATATTTATATAAAATATTAGTACAATTAATATTTATATATTATATATTTATAATTATATATTTATATTATAACATTTGTATAATTATAATTAATTATATATATAATATTTAATTTAATTAGTTACAAACTAATAATAATGATATTATTATGTTATATAATTTATATTATAATTATTTAGTTAAATATAATTATACTTATATAATATATATTATAAGTTTATTAATATTATATAATATTATATTTATAATATATATATGTATATTTATAAATGTATATTATATGTGCATATTATTATAATATATACATGTATGTAGTATTAATAAGTTATATAATTATAATTATAATTATTATTTTAAATATGATAATATATAATAATAACTATATTTAATATGTAATATATATTATATTTATATAAAATATTTGTATAATTAATATTTGTATATATTATATAATTATATTTATATTATAACATTTGTATATTTATATTTAATTATATATATAATATTTAATTTAATTAGTTACAAACTTATAATAATAATATTATTAGTTATATGTATTATATAATGTACATTAATTTATGTAATATATTTAATATTATCAATTATACTAATAATTATACATGTTTACTAATAGAAATTATTAATTAGTTAGACTAAATTTACTAATACATTTATACTAATATATTTAATTAGTGAAAATTTATTATATCTCATTTACAAAGAGCCAATAACTATCATTTACGATGTGATTTTATAATATATTTATTATATCCATTCCGAAAGAGTCGACGAACCAAACATCAACTATAGTAACGATACACATTCCAGGTAGTTGAACCAAACAACTATATTGGAATGAATGACCTCATTCCAAACCTAAGATATCCGATTCCGATGTGCGAACCAAAAGCCACCTGAATCTATTAACCGATGTCAATCGGTTTGGACCATTATGTGATATCAAAGGTGAAAAAAATCACATGTGTGCACAAAAATAAAACCAAAAAAATGTGTAGATTTTTTTTTTGGAAAAATAGAGAATTGTAGTTTTAGTCTCCAATTTTTAGATTAAGCGCTAAATTAGTCTTTAATGTTTTGATCAAAATAAATTTGGTTCTCAAAGTTTTTGGTAGTAGGTGTAAGTCCTGGTGCAACCCAAAGAGTACAAACAATTTCACAATGATGCACAAAGATATATCAAATTTAAGCACAATAAAGAAAACTTAATTAAAGAGAAAAGATAAGACTTTTGCCAACACAAAATACAAGCTTACAAGTGAGATTTTTGAGTAGAAAGATTCTTTGTTGGTTGTATAAGGGGTTGGGGAAGTTGGGTTGTGAGGTTGCTCAAGTGAAGGTTACTCTCTAGGAGGAGTTAAACCTTGGTGAAGGTGAACCTATCACTTGGAGTGGTAAAACCTTGGTGAAGGTTGCCTCATTTGTATAAAATAGTTCTTATTTGGGTGAGTGATCTTTCAAGTGTAGGTTGTTGAGGGTTAACTAGAATAGTTGTAAAACTCCTTGCCTCAACCAAAGTGTGTTTGGGGTGAGGAAGGAGTGAGCCTTCACTTGTACATCTTGGTTAGCATCGCCATCTATTAAAGAGGCTATTGGATTGATATTTGGTTTGCATTTCTTATCTTTTCTCTTTAATTAAGTTTTCTTTATTGTGCTTAAATTTGATATATCTTTGTGCATCATTGTGAAATTGTTAACCCTGGTGCAACCCAAAGAGTACAGTAGGTACATTCTACAATGACGAAAACTCAACAATGACTAATAGTCAACATTTAATTATTGTTATTTAACAATTTTGACTTTGTACTTTTGGATTGAAATTTTAATCATTTTAGTTGCTTAAGTTTTCACATAGTGATATTGAGGGTAATAGGACAAAATAAGATGCGAATCACAACGCAATTGTCTTAAATTGGTACTAGCAATCCTAATTAAACTTTTTTATTTTTTACTTCATTTATTCATGCCACTAATGTCTCATATACTTCTTCCCTTTGGTATACTTGGTCTCAAACTTAGTATTATATATGTAATTATTGTTTTATCCCTTTCTTACTCATTTTGAGAGGGAAACGGATTAGCATGAAAATTTGAGGCAATCCTTCTAGGATTATCAATGGGGCTGAGTCAGTTTGAACTCGGCTCCGAGAAAAAGTCTAATGAGTCTAGCCTTCATTGAGTTGGATTGAAATTGGATCTAAATATTAGCTCCAAATTAAATGTGAGCAGAGTTTGGGCCTTATTAGGGTCAAACCCGATATAGGCTTGACCCTTTAATATGCATATATATATATATATATATAATATTCATATTTTGATATATATAATTATATATCTAAATATATAATACAAATACTTATGAGTTATTTGTCAAAATATATTAATATATATATATACGTAATATTACATGTACAAAATTATGTCAAAAGATTTAGAAGGACAAATCTTAGTATGAGCAAATTGAGGACCTTTGAAGATATATTAACTATTGATCATGTTTTATTTCTATTTTCCATGTACATTGAATTAATTGGATATATTATTGTTGAAAAATTCTTGGTTTATATACTTTTTAATGAATTGTTACCGATTCTTGTATAGTTTTAATGTTGTGGTCCTATGGATATTAAATTAGTTTAAACTTAATAATTATAGTAATTACATTAAGAAAATTAAGGAGTTATAAGTGAGTTTGAGTTAAGTCCGAATTAAACTCACAATCTGAATATTTTGTGAATCAAGTACGAGTTTCATATTTATCAATCCAAAACTCATAATTCAAAATCCAAAAGTGGTACTAACTACTAACTATAAAAGCAAACCTGAGTTTGTTAAACCTCGATTCAAATGGCCCAATTGATAGGCCTAAGTCCTTTCCTTCTTTTGATTTAAATGAAATTAAATTTAAACCTATAGTTTAGTACTCATATTCCTTTGTACCAAAACAGCCTTTTGACCTTTGAAAAAAATTACCCAAAATACTACAAGTTATCTTCACCTGGATTAGAATTATTTCAAGTAATCTTGAATGTCAAGTCACATAATCGATTTTGTTGTCTAGGTTCTATTTTTCTTTTTTAGTTTTTTATTCTAATTGTAAAAAAAAGGTTCTAATCGCAATACTACTATGATTGATCATGGAAGTATATTGTTTGGATTGCATTTTCTGGAAGGGTATATTGTAATACTTTTTTAGATATGATATATATAAAATAAAAAGTTCATTGAAAAATGTATCAAGGAAATATTCCCAAAAAACATGAGATTTTTGTCTAGAATGGCAATCCAAAAAAAGCCAGTATATTGGCATACTACTGCAAATTGTCCTCTTTTCTACAAATATATATTTTTTTATAACTTAAACTATCCAAAAAAAAGATCTCTAATCAAAATATTGAATTGTTATGTTCAAACTTGTAACATATATGCTTCTAATAAAACAAAAAAAAATGAAAAAGATCAATTTTTAAAAACATTACCTATGAAAGATAGAAGCAATTGATAAAATTCAGGAATTCTTCCAGACTTGTGGTTTTCAAATATCATTGATTTCCTCTAGTTTCATGTGATCTAGTAGGCCCTTGCAATTTTAATCTTTTGCCATTGCTAGAAAATGTACAATGGTAGGGAAAGAACGGTGTTGGTAGTGAAGAAAGAGGCAAAGGAACTCTTTTATAGCAACTGTGAAGCTTTAGGGTAATTGCAGTAGTTAACGAATAGACACAACTGATAAACGGGCAATATTGCCTTTTTACACAGTAAAAAGAAGAGAAAGAGTGCGCGAGACCTTTTTTTTGGGAATGCTAATATTATTTGCCTTTTGAAAACTCCAAATTTGGGAAAGAATGGTTTCAACTTTCCTTCTCTCATTTGTTGCTATTGAGAGAACTCCAATAGGTACCACCTTGTTACACAATATGAAGGGTTGTTTTTAGGTTCTTCTTATTGTTTGCATTGTAAGTATTGAACCTGTAGTTAAAACTCTACCAGATTTTGATTAGTTGGGATTTACAATGTGTTCATGCGTTCGTGATTCTTGGGTTTCTTTCCGTGCATCTTAAGTCATGATTACGATAAGAAGATTTCGTTTGATTACTTTTGAGGCTATAGGTACGCAAGTTTTAGTAGGGTTTAATGAAGAAACCTTTTCTTTTTAATTGAGATTGGTAGTTCAGAATATATTGATGAAAAGAATTTAAGCCTGACATGAATAGAAGTTATTCAAACATTATTCTTCTTTCCATTTTTAAATGAAGTTCTTTCTTCGCATGTAAAGAAAGAAAAAATAAGTTCAACAAGTATGTTTAGGATTATTTAAAAATCAATTCAAAAGGTTTATTCTGTCGAGAAACTCAAAGAAGAGATAGTGAAACAAGGAAGAAACGCAGTTTGATTCCTAATGTTTAGCTTGCACACCAAAATGATCCTTAATATTTTGACAGAAAAAAAAAATCTTCTCCATCAAATTTGTGATTTTAGGCAAATATAGAACAATTGACGAAAAATTTCAATAATTGACGGGCAAAATTAAATTGGTTTAATCCATTGACAGACATAACTAACCCATGACCGCAATCTCATCTTCCATTTCTTCAAAAGCATGTTTAGTTTGTGCGCCGAAATGATCCTTAATGTTTTGACCAAAACAAATCTTCTCCATAAAATTTGTGATTTTAGGGAAATATAGAACAACTGACAAAAATCAAATTGGTTTAATCCATTGACATGCATAACTAACCCATGACCACAATCTCATAGTCCATTTCTTCAAAAGCATCTTCATTCAATTTTTTTTTTTAATCTTTAGCAACTTGTTGGTCAATGTCATCATTATTTTGCAGATTCTGTGCCTAAAAACTCAAATGCTAAACATTGTTAGAAAATGTATGAAGTTACAATAGTGACTTGTCAAACTAATATAAGATTAAGTGATTAATCAAGTTTTCTTCTTACTTGCACAATGCTCGTTGATGCATGTTGATGTGTTATTGAACTCAAAGACACCACTTCATAACCTTAGTAGAAGTTTGGGTCCAAAGTCTACCAAAACAAATAGAAAAACACCCAAATAAACCAAAAAAAATTAGCTTGCAAATCTATTATACCAAGAAAAAATTAAGATAGCTAAGAAACAACATGTAACTAACAGTTCATATTATATAAACGAAAAGCATGCTATTTATTTGTGATAATTGTGCCATATTTCTAGTACTTTGTTCATATGGTAGATTTTTAAAAAAGGAAAAGAAACTCCATTGCAAGTTGCTTGCAAACGTTTATGGTAGATGGCCCCTGGCAAATGCCTTTACCTGTTGAAGTCTTGCACTGGTGGTTATGATAAATGTGGCTTTGAACACTTTTGGACTTTTGAATATGCAATTTTCGTGATCGGTGAACATTGAGGCTTTTAAGAGAGATGGGGCAACGAGAGTGGGATGGAGTGGTGTGAAATATGAAACAGATGTTTGAAGCTAGTTTCTTGATAGTAAACTCGAATATGAAAAACTTTTCAGCCGAACAAGAAAAAATCTCATCTTATAACTTGGCAGTCATAATGCTGCATTGCAAAAACAAGATCCATAATTAGCATACATGGTAAATAACTATACACTTAGTGTGGTTTCATCTATCACCACATTATTCTTTTAAAGTTTAACCTTTCAAAATATTCATATAATCCCCACTATAATTTTATATAAAGTGAAAATTTGACATAAATGAGTCTTCCTACAATCGTTATTTGAAATGTTTGTATTGCCCTTATTCAGGTACCAAACAAAATATTGGGGGAGGGAAGGGGGAAGAGGGGAGGAACAACTTTTCATAAAATTATTGGGGAATTTTGTAGATATATATGAAATAATAGAAGGATTAAGTAAATATTACTCCCTCCGTCCCGTTTTGTTAGTCTTGGTTTTTTTTTCACACAGATTAAGAAAGTGTAATTAATTTGGTTGGAAACATAAATTTAGATTAATAATTTCCTAAAATACCCTTATGCTAATCACGAAGAGTGCCAATTAATATCAGTTACAGCTAATGGGTTAGTATTGGAAAAGTTCAATGTATTCAATGTAGTGGATTAGTATTTAATAACAATGTATTAATAACAAGATATTTAATAAGGGTATTTTAGACAATTTGAAAGATTACTACATTTCTTAATGGGAAAGTGGACTACAATTTGGGACAGACGAAAAAGGAAAACAAGACTATAAAAGTGGGACGGAGGGAGTATAACTTCATTACACGCTTTCCTGGAGTGCGTTTAGGTCATTTGTTATGATTAGAGTTATTTTCTTCTCAATTTTCATTTTATATAAAACTATATAGATTTATATGCTTATGTGATTATATATGAAATAGAGAAGAAGGGGGGGGGGGGGGGAGGGAACTTTCTGCAAAAAAGCACGTTCTTGTATACAAGTTCTTCTGCAACTGCCTATAGATGTTTTCCTCAAATACACCCCAAATAGTTCAGTTTTCCAATCTCCATTGGCATTTGAAATGAAATATGATGTGGTTATTATCATGCTAAAATCATTATAATTTGTAGATCGTCTTTTTCATGTCAACCTTTTCTTTTCAGCCGGTTTTATTTAGCATATTAGCTACACATTTAGAAGCCAATCAAAACAACATAGAAGGGGAGTTGAACATTTCTCAAGAATATTGTTAGATTGACTATGACAAATACCTTGCTTTCCAACTTAACTAATCAAAATTTTATCATTACCTTCCTTAGCATGAGAATATGTGTATTCTAATAAACTTGGCCCATTTCTTAGGTTATGCTCAAATGCTTTTCGTTGCAGGTAGGCAAACCTTTCTTTGTTTCATTATAATGATTTTATGTTACTTTGCAAGTATTATTGAAGTACCAATTTCAAAAATGATCTTCTTTGAAATTAATATCATTTTGGATTGGCTAGATCGTAAAATGCATCCTTTATAGATGAAAAAAGAAGGCATATTCTTTCCCAATGCTTGAAAGTGAGAAGAGATAAACGGAAGGCATAAGAGGCAAATCAAGGACTTTACTTTTACCTGATTATCATCCCTACCAAAGTAAGTTGGATTTTGGGGACAGCATATTCTTTTCTCTATCTAGTTTGATAAGAAGATTAAGTTTGATTACTTTTGAGGCTAGGTATGCAAGTTTTAGTAGGGTTTATTGAAGAAGTCTTTTCCTTTTAATTGAGATTGGTAGTTCAGAAAATTGATGAAAAGAACTTAAGCTTAACACCAATAGAAGGTATTCAAATATTTCTCTTCTTTCTCCACATGTAAGCAAAGAAAAAATAAGTTCAAGGAAGATGTTTTCGATTGTTTAAAAAATCAATTCAAAAGGTTTATTCTTTTGAGAAAATCAAAGAAGAGATAGTGAAATAAGGAAGAAACGCAGTTTTGGCCAATGTTTAGCTTGCGCACCACAATGATCCTTAATATTTTGACCAAAAAAAAAAAATGTTCTCCACAAAGTTTATGGTTTTAGGCAAATATAGAACCATTGATGAAAAATTCCAATAACTGACGGCCAAAATCAAATTGTTTTAATCCATTGACAGGCATAACTAACCCATGACCACAATCTCATCGTCCGTTTCTTCAAAAGCATCTTCATTCAATTTTTTTTCTTTTAATCTTTAGCAACATGTTGGTCAATGTCATCATTATTTTGCAGATTCTGTGCCTAAAAACTCAAATGCTAAACACTGTTAGAAATTGTATGAAGTTACAAGCATTGCTCATTTTAGAGTTGGAAGCCGGACGTCAGTTTCAGATTATGATTTTGAACATCTTTTTGATCTCATAACATCCGTGCCAGAAGAAAAAGACGTTTGAAGCTAGTTTCTTGATAGTAAATTCACATATGAAAACTTTTCAGCCGAATAAGAAAATGCCTCATCTTATAATCCGGTAGTCATAATGATGCATTGCAAAAACAAGTTGCAAACAAAATCCATAACTAGGATAAATGGTAAATAACTATGTGCTTCATGTGGTTTTATCTATCACCACATGATTCCTTTAAAGCCTAACCTTTCAAAATATTCACATAATCCCCACCATAATTTTATGTATAGTAAAAATTTGACATAAAAGAGTCTTCATAGAATCGTTATTTGAAATGCTTGTATTGCACTTATTCAAGTGTGGAATAAATTTTTGGGGGGTGGGGTAGGGGAAAGGGGAGGAACAACTTTTCGTAAAATTAATTTTGTGGGCATACATGAAATAGTAGGACGATTGAATAAATATTATAACTTCATTACACACTTCTTAGAGTGCATTTAGGTCATTCAATATGATTGGAGTTACTTTCTACTCATTTTCAATTTTATATAAAACTATATAGATTTATATAATTATGTGATCATATTTGAAATCAGAAAAATGAGAGAGAGAGAGAGAGAGAGAGAGAGAGAGAGAGAGAGAGAGAGAGAGGACTTTTATGCAAAAAAGCACGTTCTCATGTACAAGTTCTTCTGCAACTGCCCATAAAAGTTTTCCTCAAATACATTCCAAATAGTTCAGTTTCCAATTTCCATTGGCATTTGAAATGAAATATGATGTGGTCTTTTCCTTGTCAACTTTTTCTTTTCAGCTGGTTTTATTTAGAATCTTAGCTACATGTTTGGAAGCCAATCAAAACAACATAGAAGGGGAGTTGAACATTTCTCGAGAATATTGTTAGATTGACTATGACAAATACCTTGCTTTCCTACTCAACTAATCAAAATTTTGTCGTTGCCTTTCTTAGCATGAGAATATATGTATTCTAATATGCTTTGCCCATTTCTTAGGTTATGCCCAATATGCTTTTCGTTGCAGGTAGGCAAATCTTTCTTTATTTCATTACAATGAATTTATGTTACTTTGCAAGTATTACCAAAGTGCCAATTTCAAGAACAATCTTCTTTGAAATTAGTATCATTTTTGGATTGATTAGATCATGTAAAACACATCCTTTATGGCCCAAAAAACAAAAAAGACATTTTTTTCCCAAAGCTTGTAAGCGAGAAGATATAAAGGAAACGCATAAGAGGCAAATCAAGGACTTTACTTTTATATGATTATCATCTCTACTAAAGTAAGTTGGATCTTAGGGACAACATATTTCTTTTTCCTATCTATTACTTTTACTTAGAATCATAGCTAGCCATTTCTTTTGGGGCAAATTATGAAAACATTAGAAGGGAGCTGAACATTATCTGAAGATTGTTAGATTCCACATGACAAATACCTTCCTTTCCAATTTAAACAATCAAAAGAAATCCAAAATTTTCTCTATGCCTTTCTTAGCCCAAGAGAATAGTTATTCTTTACCTATTTTTTTAGGTTATGCTCTGTATACTTTTTCTTTTGAGTAGACTGACATTTCACTTTTTGACTACAATAACTATTGATATGTACTACCAAAATGCCAAATAAAACTCCTTGTTTATACCACAAAGGGCAAAAAAAGCATACATTCCCAAATTCATATCATTCTTGAACAGCTATTCTTTCAAATTCATATAATTCTAGAATTTGCTAGCTCATATAAACCGCATCCTCTATACTACAAAAGAAAGAAAGAAAAAGAAAAACAGCATATTTTCTGAAATTTGAAACAACTCTCAAAATTTTTTTGATAAGAAAACTGATTCTTGAGAAATTTGACTGAGCATTATGGCAGAGAGTGTTGTAGGTTTTTTGATTAACCAGCTCTCAACCTTGCTTTCCCAAGAGATCACACTTTTGGGGGGGCTTAAATCAGATGTTCAATTCATCAAAGATGAACTCGGGAGCATGAAGTCTTTCCTCAGAGAAGCTGAAGCAAAGGAAGACAATGATTCTCAACTCCAAGAATGGCTAAAGCAGGTTCGAGAAGTTGCTTATGATACAGAGGATGTTCTCGATGATTTTACCTTCCGCTTTGCTCGTGGCTACAAGGACGGATTCTGTGGCAAGGCTGGAAAGATCTATAACTCAATAAAGAATCTGAAAGCTCGCCATCAAATTTCTTTGGAGATAAAAGACATCAAGGCCAGAGTTGGAGACATTTCAGAAAGGCGTCGAAGGTTCCCGTCCCAATATGGTACTCAAGAAAGAGGCTCCAGCTCTTCTCGCCAGGTGAATCCAGATTTTGGCATTCGTACTCAATCACTCTTCATTGAAGAAGCTCGACTTGTTGGGATTGATAAGCCCAAAGCAGAGCTCATCTCAAAAATCCTTGATGACCATTCCCAATTGAAAGTAGTTTCGGTTGCGGGAATGGGGGGACTCGGGAAGACTACCCTGGTGAAAAAAGTCTATGATGACGCTGCAGTGAAGAAACGATTTCAGAGCCACGCCTGGATAACTGTTTCTCAAAATTTTCAGTTCAGGGACATCATCAAGAACCTGATCCAACAGTTGTACAATGAAATCAGACAGCCAGTCCCTCCCCAAGTGGAATTCATGGATGATATTATGCTGAGTGAATTTGTCAGAGACTTCCTCCGAGAAAGAAGGTACATCCTTGTCCTTGATGATGTGTGGAGTATAGATGCCTGGGAAGCTATCAAATGTGTATTGTCTGACTGCACTACTGCTAGCCGTGTTGTATTGACAACACGAATAGCCGATGTAGCTTCTGCGTCCTGTTTAGGATCACTTGACTTCGTCTATAAGATGGAGCCTCTTTCTGATAAAGAGTCTTGGACTCTGTTTTGCAATAGAACATTTCAGAGCAATAACTGTCCTCCAAATCTAGAAGAAGTTGCTAAAAAAATACTGAAAAAATGTGAGGGCCTACCGCTTGCAATTGTTGCAATAGGTGGTGTTTTGGCTCTGAAGGACAAGGAAAAGACAGATGAATGGGAGATGATTCTTCATGGTTTTGGTGGCGAGGCAGATGGCAGTGGTAAGCTTGACAGAATCAAAAGGGTACTCTTACTTAGCTACAATGATTTGCCTCACTATCTTAAAAGCTGCCTATTGTATCTAAGCATCTACCCTGAAGATTATCCAATTGATGTGGTATCTATACTTCTGAAGTGGATTGCACTAGGATTTGTAGAAGAGAAAGAAAGAATAACATCCACTGATATTGCTATGGGATATATGAAAGAACTCATCAACAGAAGCTTAATCCAAGTTAAATCCACATTGGACCATGGCAGATTGGATACATGTGGTCTCCACGATTTTCTGCGTGAAATCATTGTTTCAAAATCCAAAGAGCAGGACTTCACGACTGTAGCCACCAGGTATTACACAAGATGGCCTGAAAAAGTTCGACACCTAGCAATCCACAACTTCACTGATAATCCGCAAGAATTTAGTAGTTTAAAGTGTCTTCGGTCTCTGGTAATATTTGGGTATGAAGATCCTCTCACAACTACATTTTTATCCGAGTTCTTAAGTGGTGACCCCAAGTTGCTAAAGGTGTTGGATTTGTATGGAGCTGAATTGGACAGCATCCCAAAGCAAGTCTTCAAACTATTTCATCTCAGGTATCTTAATCTTGCAAGAACTGGAGTTAAAATTATTCCAAAATCTATTGGGAAGCTTCAAAACCTTGAAGTTATAGATCTGATGGGAACGAATGTAACAGAGTTGCCTGTGGAAATTCTAAAGCTAAGAAAACTCCATTCTCTTTTGTTAGGCGGGCGGGGTGATTATTCAACTGAGTATGCAATTTGGGGCTGTAAATGTCCACTTGGAATTGGAAAGCTTATTTCTTTGGAGGAGCTGCATGGTATAGAAGCAGACAGTGATAAAATAGTAATGGAGGTTGGAAAGCTAACGCAATTGCGACTATTAGCCATCACAAAGCTGAGAAGAGAAGATGGAAAGGAGTTGCTCTCCTCCCTCTTGAGGCTGACCAACCTTCGAGAGTTGTCCATCTCCTGTATTGAAGAAGATGAGACCCTTGATCTCCAACATTCCATCTCTCCAAAGCTTGAATTCCTCACACGTCTGATGTTGAAGGGGCGTTTAGAGAGAGTACCGCAATGGGTGACATCACTTCAATCCTTGAGAACCTTAGTATTGGACAATAGTAGGTTGGGAGAAGATGAGAATGCAATGGGCTCCCTCGGACATTTGCCCAATCTGGTATCACTTATTCTCTATCGTGCTTATGAAGGGGAGACAATATGTTTTAAGGTTGGAGGATTTCGAAAACTCCAGGACTTAGAGCTCGGGCAATTAACAAGACTGAAATGGGTGCGAGTGGAAGAGGAATCAATGCCTAGTCTCAGAAAACTGCGCTTAGGTGGTTGCAAACTGATGCAGGAGTTGCCTTCGGGCATCCAAAACTTGACCAGACTTGAATATCTTGGGTTTTATGAAATGTCTGATGAGTTAATGCACAAAGTACTGAATTTGGATAAACGGAGTGAAGATTATCAGACAATTTCTCATATCCCTCGAGTTTTCATTGGTCACTGGATTGATGATCGGTGGGAAGGCACGTTCCTCTAAGAGAAGAGAAGCTAAGAGACAACTCTTTGCAGCTTTCAACATTAACTGATATTCAGTCAACTCATCTCTTGTATAAGTCTCAGGTTGCTTACTAGCTTTTCCTTTTATTTCATGGGCTCTCGTTAACCTTTTCCTTTCTACTGCTTATTACATTTGTATCAAATCATATCATGAAATAGCTCAATTCCTCGAACATAGTGTGTGTTCATATATATGGATTTAGATTTCCTTTTTATAGTTGGCCCCATCAAACTGGCTCTGGTTAAGTAAAACATAGATCAGAGCACCTACTACAGAAAAGAGAAGGCATTCTTCAATAAGTTAATTTGAAAGTGTATGAATCAGTTCGTGAAATTAGTTTGTATGTATAACAACTTTTGAATGAAATTTGGTTCTTGATCTTAGAAATGCATGCCTATAGCATATGATTTTATTCTTGAGCTGGTTTCTCAATTGTGAATTTGCAAATGAAACAATTTTTCAGAAGCTAAGGGCGATTTTGCCCTGGTCTCAACCTTAACCAGAGATTAATGTGCCATTAGTCAATAAACAGGTTTGGTAAGCACATGCAAGTGCCATCAGTTCCTAGAATAGAAACATAATGCAAGAAAACTTGTAAAATATATTACTTGACTGATATGTCAATAGAAAACATGCAAAATAATATCATAAAACACTATTCCTTGCTAGTGAAGTGAAATTACAGTCACCTTACTCGAGTTGTAGTCATGCATAGGTTTTCTCTGTCACACAAAAAGTTGCAATAAAAAAACATGATAAAAAAAAAAAAGACCATTGACTTAAGTTCATATTGAAATAGTAACAATCAACCTCAATTCCTCAAAATATGCGTATGTACAAGTATGGATTTAGATTTTCTTTTTCCAGTTAACTCCATCAAAATTTTTCTGGTTCAGCAAGACATAGAACAGAGCATCTATCTACCGAAGAAAAAACAAGATCAAAGTGTATGAAGCATAAAAGATGAAGTTTGTCAAATTAGTAAAGCTTCGATAACACCTTTCAAAGTCCAAAGTCCCAACTGAAGGTTCAGTGTTCCTTTTTTTTTTTTTCTTTCTATATTCTTAGTTTGTATGTATATTTTTCTCAAATAAAATTTGACTGATAGTGCTTTGATATCACAAAACACTATCCAAACTCATTCACAGCTGATTTCCTTTCTATTGAAGTCAAATTACAGTCACCTTACTCAAAAGGAAATTATAATACGTTACTTGCATCTTTGAACTTTCTTTGACCTGTACTCATGCATAGGTTTCCTCTCGCACACAAAAAGTTGCAATCAAGAAACATAATAAAAAAAATAAGAGGAATCAATGCCTAGCCTCAGAAAACTGCGCTTAGGTGATTGCAAACTAATGCAAGAGTTGCCTTCGGGCATCCAAAACTTGACCGGACTTGAATCTCTGGGGTTTTTTGAAATGTCTGATGAGCTAGTGCACAAAGTACGGAATTTGGATAAACAAAGTGAAGATTATCAGACAATTTCTCATATCCCTGAAGTTTTCATTGGTCACTGGATTGATGGTCGGTGGGAAGGCAAGTTCCTCTAAGAGAAGAGAAGCTAAGAGACAACTCTTTGCAGCTTTCAACATTAATTGATATTCAGTCAACTCATCTCTTCTATAGGTCTCAGGTTGCTTACTAGCTTTTCCCTTTATGTCATTGAGTTCTCGTTTACTTTTTCCTTTCTACTGCTTACTACATTTGTATCAAATCATATCATGAAATAGCTACAATCACCTTCAATTCCTCGAAATAGTTTTTTATAGTTGGCTCCATCAAACTTGCTCTGGTTAAGTAAAACAGAGAAGGCAGTCTTCATTAAGTTAATTTTGAAGTGTATGAAGCAGTTAGTGAAATTAGTTTGGATGTATAACACCTTTTGAAGTCCAAAGTCCAGACTTGAAGGTTGTCATGGCAAAATAAGGGATTTCGCAAAGTAAGGTTGTCAATCCTCTTGGAAATTATGATCATTCCTTTTCATGTTTTGGTATTTACGTGGTCTTTTGAGTTTTTGCCTTCATCACCTTTGGCATTTCTCTTCGTTCTTCCTGTGTTTGATATGTTTTGTTTTTGGTTGCAAATTGTTGTTTCCTTTGGTCGTTTGTTTTAGCTGTACTTGTTGTAGTACTTCTGCAACAACGGCCAACTATACTTGTTATGGCGCTTGTGTTCTTGGACTTGAAATGTATAAACTCCATTTCATCATGATGTAAGATCTTCATCTGATTTTACCCCAAAGGGCCAAGCAATGTGATTGAGAACACGCCATTAATGCTGGGATCGATGTTTTCCAAAATTGAATTTGAATCCTCCCTCGATTTTTGAAGTAAATAACTCTAAGCAATTCTCTGTCATTATCACAACACAGAAACTTGACAGGGTTGCAATGAACATGTTTCATTTCATGCGATTAGACACCACAGGCCATGTAAAACTGATGGAAGAGTTGCACTCTATAATATATCTATTGAGCTAATGCACAAATGAGGGTAATGGTGGCAAATGATCCCAAACTTCAATCGGCTGTCCATGACCAAAGGCAATTTGGGCGGGATGTGTTTAATATATATGGGAATCTTTTGAGTTTTTGTAGCAAGTAATTTTATATTTCTGAGTAAACACATTTTTGAATTATATGTTTAATGTACGTGAACTTCCATGGTACAACACTAGTTCTTTACCTCATTTTTTCCCCTACTTTTAACATCTTAGATCCATATGTTTTTCCTTGAGAGATTTTTTTTTTTTTTAGCAAATGAGGAGCATATAGTCTAATGAAGTAAATTCACTCGGAACTTCATTTATACAAAATTAATTCTTAATCTAATACATAGCAATTTGTACAAAGATCTAATTTGTTAATCTTGATTGTCGAGTAATATGAACAAATATAGCACCCTCCGTATGATGAAATGCCTAGTGATTTTTTCTTTTAGTATGATGAAATGCTTAGTAGGCAAAAATTTGAAATTTAGAATATGGATATCTTTGGTAGGTTTTACAAGTGGTGGAAACATCTTATTATATTCTACAATAATGAACCATTTTGTTATATCCACAATAATTTATTTGGGCAATTAGTGGAAAAAAATAGGGGTAGGATATTAATCTGAATTGATTTTTTTCTGGTAGAGTATACTTGAAGAAAGAAGGGATGTAATACGGGCAAATGATTTGAATATATTAGTTTGTTCATTTTGTTTTCTCTTAGTCCTAGTTAGCAGGCATTTGTAATGTACTTATATAAGACTCGTTCTCACGTATCATACAAAACACTCCATATTTCCTAGATTTCAAAAATACTTAGAAAAATACTCATACTTTTCAATTAACTCTATGAAACACATAATAAATTTTTGTCATGTATTGAGATACACAGGCATAGTTCTGCTCATCTGATTGAGCTCTTTTGAGACCTGAGTTTTCACTGACCAGTACACAAACTGATTATTGTATACCAGCATTTTTATAGAGCTTTAAGAAATTTTCAGAATTAACTTGACAGTTTACTGATTTGACATAGCCAAATTGCAGATTGAAGGGGGCAAGATTTTGTTGTTCAAACCATCAACTTGATCTACTAGCTAGTAGCTTATTTTCAAACCTGCACTTATGGCCATTTTCCTGCTCGAATGGTCCCAAAAAAGTTCATATGCCAATGTCAGAAATCTCATGCATAAAATGCAGGTTTTAAAAGAACTATTTGACCAAATAAACTATTCAAATACTCAGAACACTTGTAACAAACATGGGAATCATTACTCTAACAAAATGTTTAGTCTAGCTGCAATATTGGGCCAAACTATATATAAATATAACCAAACATTACAAGATTTTCCAATGACTACTTCTTTAATAACTTCTTGGAAGAAGAACAGTGAAGCCAACAGATACTCCAAAGAGGAGGATGAGCAGGCCAGTGAAGTTGACCATCAATGCTCGTTGCCCTCTTCTTAAGCCCGTGAAGATGAATTTCTCAATCAAGCCGGTCACAGCACTCAATCTTGCCATAAAAAATATAACCATGCCAAGCAGGACATGCCCTGGTGCAAAATTTGCTCTAGTTGTGGAGTCTCTGGCTCAGAACCAAAAGGTAAAGAAGCCAAAGAGCCACTGACAAAAAAACTTCAGAATCTTCCATTATATTCTGGCTCTAGTTGTTTTAATAAACTTGTTCTTATTTTTTCATGCATACAAGTCGTATTACCTGTTCTTACAGACAAATCCCCACCCTCTTCATTTTTTTTGTAGATTTGCAGGTTGTCATACATGTTAATTTATCTGTACGAGCATGTGTATAAACTAAAATACCGACTTAAACTATTACCAGGTTCTCCAAAGTCATCGGCCGCATCTTTCCTCTCCAAACTGTTGCCAAGTTCCTCCTCTGTACTTACAGATATTCTCCTCTTCTTAGCTGACATATTCTCATCCAAACTTTCAGAACCTTCAGCATTTAGAATACTCAAAGATCTGACATACTGCAAAGCATATTTAATCGTATAAACTGGTCAACATCTCACAGAACATAAACGCAACTTGAATTAACTTATTTAGTTTTACATACACAACAAGGTATGTAAGAAAATGTACTGCAATTACAGGTAACAAGACACCAAGCTGATTTCTACACTTTACACCTTTTAGATGCAAGCAGGTTTCCCGTTGAGATAGTTCAGATATATGAAATTGGATGAATCAATCAGATCATCTATAAAAAAAAGAAAAAGAAAAAAGAAAAGATGGTGAAGAAATATCATGCATGCTGATTCTGCACAAGTTCAGTAGCATTAGTATATAAAAGCCATAAGCTATTATCTTCAAGAATTACATTTCATTAAACTGCAATTTCTCTACTAATAATCATATCAAACAATTATGTCAGAATTGCTCCCAAACTCGAGTATTCTGCCCCTGGACCATCTGTTGTACAATAAATTTCTGATTATCCTTGTGCTAATTGTCACTCTTTTAACCAAGATTTCATAAATTAATACAGCTATCAAGATAGAACCGGGTTAGCAAAAAAGTTGTAGAAAGAAGCATTGTTCTAAGATCAGAAGTGCTAAAAGTCAATCAAATTTTGAAAAAAAATTAATGAAAAGAAAAAGTAAAGAATGACGATAGATCACCACCAGCTAGCCAGACTCACTTCATTTCTCCACTATTTTCCAAGAGAAAACAGTTTACATAGAATAGCCAGTAAGAAAAGATTATCTATATTTGACACATAATTCTATTATCTCCATAGGAGGATTCAGAGGGATTCTCATCTTTAAAAGTCAATAGTTCGATTGGGTAGCAGATATTTTTGTTCTCATGGAATTCTTCAAGTTTCAATCAGCAATCAGGATATAAAAGTCTTCTATAGCTGCAACTGATGGAAGTAGAAGAATACAGATAGTTATTGATGCATATGAAAATAACATGAGATTTGGAGAATCTGCAAGGTTGTCCACTGTAGGAGTGATGTATCAGATCTCTATGTTGGCAGTTTGAAAAGGAGAACTGGTACAAAATAGTATCCCCATGGACGCAACGGTTTCTAAATTTCTTCTTCCCTACTTCTGTTCTAATTTTCTGCACCGATTGTATCCTAGAGCCCTATTTAGTGCACAAATTCAGCAACTCAATATTCCAACAACATAGAGCATGCTTCAAGCTTAAGACCCATGCCCAGATAACAAAACACTTCCCCAGCTTTTGAAATCCATTAGAAGTACACTAAAATAGCTTCTGACTTACACAAGCTGCTGATCAATAAAAATGTCCTGAACTCTTTTAACTAATAGTCCTCAAAGCAGCAAACTCATTCACACAAAATTTGAACACAAGCTTTTAACACTGAATGTTATTTGACAGTGGGGAAGACAGGTTGAACTCTTACTTTCACATTGGTGTATATTCAAGGACGGGAAAAGAAACTACCACATGCAATGGAAGATGAGAGTAAAATGTCAGGAAGAAAGCCACATATGACACAAAGGTTTAGGACATCACTTCCAAGACAAAGATGCATAAAAAATTCACCAGTGAATAACTTAAATAACTCCTTCATGGATGGCCTAACAAACCTGGGTCTGTGGGGTGTGTGTACAATAGTACATGCAATAACTGGGCTTCAGCTCAGCCCTGGGGACCAGAATATCTTATGACAGGAAATTGAGGTGATGAATCCCAACATTCCAATTAAAAGCGCTTCCAACAAAGTCAACGAATAAGCCTATGGTCTCAAACAATGGCCGAAGTGTCCTCCACTGTCAGTTTACCCAATACCCATAAGCTACTAAAGGACCATAAATTTTAAGTCTACTGAAATATGTAGAATTTAAATTTTTAATAAATAATCGAGATCCCAAAAAGATTACCCATTCTTCAAAGTGGGTAAATTGGATCTTCAGCCAAGTTCCCAAGAATATTAAAATTTACTCTTCCCTTAAACTCTTCATTGGTTGCATCAGTCGTGAATATTGATGGCATTCATAAAAAACGAATGGAACGCATAATGTATCAATATATCAACATCAGTTTGAAGCCCTAAGAAAACATTCAGCACACACAGCTTTTATAAAAACTCCGTGAAGTCAAAAGAATAGAATCTTGCAAGCACCAGATGCACACCTCCCCATTCTCCAAGTTGGTTTATCATTTGTCTTCCCTTTGCAACGAGAGAGGTCCAAGAAATAAAAACGATACAGGCTTTGGAGAGGACTTCAAATATAACTGAAACTCATTCATTTCTTTCACATAGTGATAAGCCTCAGCAACGCTTGGCCTCTGGTGTAAATATATCCAAAAACAATTCCAAACAAGTTGTCTGCCACAAGATTTTAAGCTAACTCTAAATTGTCCACTTATTATTTGGGCCCTAGAAGAGTGCAACATCTCATGCCTACACAAGTCCCTTTAGGTATGAATAAAAGACAATTATCCAAAGCTGCTGCAACGAAGAATGCCTTTTTAATGTTAAAAGCAAAACTGAAGCTTATATATCTATTTCTTGAGAACTCAAAATAGATGATTGGCAATCAGCTATATATTTCGTGCATATAATATCTGATGTCTCAAATGCCAAACAAAATTTGACTAACAGTCTTCTCCTTCCAGAAATATGATCACTTAAGACCATGTCATTCTTTAGAGAAATATAACAATACACTTATTAAATTGCTTTTATATTTAAAAAATTTTTCTTACGGCAGAAAATATTGCATATCTTCTATCTGTTGTTTATGATTTATTTTCAAAGAAAACAATGCAAAGGTTCCGTATTAGTAAGGTGAATTTGTGCTTAACCTGTATCAGTTATGTGCTCAAGCCTAAGCTAAGGTTACTATGTATCCATAAGCCTCTTCAAATTCAAGGAAATTGGTAAGTCATATATATATATATATATACTGGAAAGCTGTGAGTGATTAACCAGTGCTGCATTTTGGATGTCAGATCATGTCATTTACTCAAGAAGGCACAGCAGACTTAAGCAGAGTCACTTGATTGAACCAAGTGACAAATGACAGTGTGTAAGCAAAACATGTTGAATAAGACTTGTAAACAAGGACTAAACCATACTAATCTGTGACCCAAAAATGCACAGGCTACAAATAAATGGATGAAGTGGAAGATCATTGGAAAAATTTATTGGAAAAAAAATTTGAAGCCAGCTACTAGACTCAGATGTTAATAACCTATCGGCAGGATAATTGACATCTTATCCTTCTGTTTGTCTGCAAACTGAAATCTTAATCAAGTTTAGAACCCAAAAATCATCAACGTTTTTCCTAGACTAAGTTCAACAGATGGAAATAGTGTTGCATGCATAATTTTGCCATTATTCTCACAAATGAAGACCATTAGCATTACACTTCATTTCCAAAAAGTTATCACGTTTAAAACGGTAAACAACTTTAGCTAGTTTGTTTTTCCCCCATCAACACCTGTTGCATTTGAACAACACAACATGCCTGTGCCTACCTTCTGCATAGCTCACCCAGTTCTCCAAACTTCATCAGTTTTATCAATTTGTTGCCATCCCATTTGCTGTTTACTTATGCTTAATCATTCAAACATCTATTCCATAAAATTGCTACTCTTCATCTTAAACCAAAACAATTACAGCTGCAAACACATTACATCGGTAATTCAAGCCCGCTACAGTCTTGTTCACTTACAAAAACCCCAAGTTCCCAACCTTGCCCGGAATTTAAGAATCCCATAAAACCAAGTTCACTAAACCAATTTAACTGTCCTGATTCTGAAGTCAGCATGAATTTTCTTTATGTCTAAAATTTCCTTATTGTGACATTATTCCAAAGAACTGACGAGACAAAACCAGCAGAATTCATTACCTTTTCAAAAATTGACATGGCTTCTTTTGTTGCACTCATCTCCCTCTCTACATAACAAAGGAAGCATTTTTATCAATCACCACACTGCCCGGACTATCCCAAACAATCAAATTGAAAATTTTCAAAAAACCCAGAAGCAAATTACATAAATAAATGCCAATAAAGTACAAAAATAACAAAAAAACATAACTTTCTGGACAGAAGAGATGGGATGAGAGGCCTTACTGATGGGGCAGGTGATGAGGAATCCGGAGTGGGAATGACTGAGGAGAGAAGAAGAGGCGTTGTAGTCAAAACGAGGAATGGTGATCACAACAGAGCGCTGCTCCCAGGGCTTCAGCTCCTCCTTGGTTTTCAGTTCCGATTCTTTTGCTTTTTCTTCTGTTTTTGCTGTCACAAATTTTTCAGCCACTCTTTTTTGAGTCTATCGGTGTTTCATTCCCAGTATTATTGAGTTAATGGATTGCAATCTGTATGGCAAAGGATATTTATATGGATGTTGCTGCAGTATGTTTAGGAATCAGAGAAGAGGTGTGGAAAGTTGCTGCGGTATGATTGTGACCACAAATGATAGGGGAAGTGTGGATGATGGACACCTGTAAAGGGTTTCTTTACCTGCAACCTGGAGGGCTGTTGGGTGTTGGGGGATTACAACTGCAAATGTAAAATGTGGAGTGCCTAAATTAGGCAACTTCCAAAGTGAGGGGGTCGTACGCTGAAGTAAGGGCAGGGAAAAAAGGCGCGAAGCTTGGCGGATAAGCTAAACACAGTATGTATAGTAGTAAGGAAGAAGCGCGAAATCGGACGAAAGCATTGAAAAGTGGGGTTCTTTTAATAAACACCGATGTGTTTATTTTGTATGCTTTCCGATAAATGAAGTACCCAATTTAAGAAAATTGGGTACTCCTGACTCTATGATGGACGAAAGCCATAAAGAGCTGGTCGTTTATAAGACAACGGGTTTAACTATACTTTTTTTTTCGATAAATACATTTCTATTTAAGGCACCTTGCTACTCTGTTCGTGTAATGGTCCAAAAGACATAAAGAGCTGGTCTTTTATTCAACAACGGGATTATTTTCATTTTATCTGATAAAACATTGTGTCTTTAAGGCACCTTGGGTATTATGTTGTTGTAAGAGAGGAAAGCCATAAAGAGTTGAAACTTTTAAATTGAAACACACGTTTGAATATATGAATGGACCTCTACGGAAAATGGGTTTAATCTTTACTTATAATGGGGGAAAGCCATATAGAACTGGTTTTATTATCGAAAAATGCATTTCAATATAATGTTGTCAGATAAATAAATATTTATTTAAGGAAAATGGGTACTCGTTCTTATACTTTTTTTCGATAAATACTTTTATACATTTCTATTTATTAGTAAGAATTACTATTTATGTATAAAAACTTACTATTATTTGAACTAAATTTACTCTTTTAAAAGTAAGTTTGGGATATAAAGTAGTAATCTACTTATTTAAAAATTAAGTTTAATATTTATTCCAATTTACCTTTTGAGATATAAAAGTTACTAATCTATTAGGCTTAACTTACTATTTTAGATAGGAAACTTATTACTTCCATAATTTTAGGTGTTATTCTATTTAGATGAATAGGTCCAACAATAAATCAAATGATCGCTAAAAGTGCAACAACATGTTATATTAGGTAAAAACTATTTCGCTACCATAACTATCATTTAGTATATCTATATGTATTGCTGAGGGGGTTTTGGATAGGGAGCTTCCAAAATTGTCAAAAGTTTGAATGTTATTTTAATAGAATTTTACATTTTTATAATTAAAAAATGTTTATCTCTTAACTAATCATGTAACCGCTCCTACAAATCCTATAATTATGCTCATATTTTTCCCACATTTCCCGCACGTTTTTTTCACTACCCCGTAAAATTCAAACTCCTAAACTTTAACTAACAGATAATAACCACCCCTGTAAAATGATATCTGCAAATTTCAATTCACATCTCACATTTATTACTGACACTTATCATATCACTGATAGTAATAACTAACCGTTAATTTAAGAAATTCGCAACTACGAAAGTCAAATATCCAAAATTTAGTAGCCTGTTTAAATTACAATTTTCACAATTCAACGTATCTTATTGTCATAATATATTTTACTCTCACAATCATTCACAAATTATAAAGGGATTAAAAAATAAAAAAATTTTAATAAAAAATTAATTCAAAGGTAGTTAATTCACACACACACACACACGCATACATATATATACATATATATATTCATAATATAAACTAAAATTATAAAAAATTAGAAGGGCTAATTTTTTTTTACACAAATATTTACACAATATGAATTAAAATTTTTAAAACTTTGAAAAGAAGGGACCTATGGCCCCGATTAGCCCCTATTAGTTTGGAAGTGTTTGGATAGCAGATTTTTTCAAATAATATTTTGCTTATATTATAAACACATTTTTCAATCCATTTTTTTATCTCACATACATCATATCACAAAAAGTGCTATCATAATTATTTCAAATAATATTTTAAATAACACTCTATCCAAACACATTTCAATAGCGTCTTAGTTCCAAACCTGCAAGATTACAAAAGAGAAAATAACTTATCACAAAATGAATTTTACACTATGGTGATCCCACCCAAATGTAGTTATTTCACGCATACACGTACATATATATACTTATATATTCTCATAATATAAACTAAAATTATAATAAATTTGGAGGACCAGTTTTATTTTACACAAATATTTATATAATTTAAAATTTTTAAAACTTGGGGAGGAGGGCTATGACCTCCATTAGCCCCCATTGGTTCCATTATTGATTTCAACAGCATCTTAATTTCAAACCTGTAAGATTACAAAGAAAAAAAATAACTAATCACAAAGCGAATCCCACACCATAGTGATCCCAATGAAATATTTTAAAAAGATTCAGCAAGTTCACTTCAAAAAAATACAAGTCTTGCTGAACTTTTTTTGTAGTACGAATTCTTCAAAATTCAATAGAATTAATTAAACCACCAATATTAATTTTCATACTAAAAGTTGATTGGTGTAAAAAATATTCGCGCCTTTGTACAAGATTATCAAACCGAATGCATAATATTGGTAAGTATTTCATTTGAAAATCAAATAAAACATGCAATTACATTTATTTCTATCCAAATATCATTCATTTTCTAATATAAATTATTATTATCATTTTAGGATTCATCTTTCGCAAAAACACAATTCTTGAATGATTTACAGTTTTTGTCATATTTTGAACTATTGTTAGTCAAATCTTAAATTTTAATTATGTTGGTATAATTTTTTTAACTTTTTTCAAATTAAAATGGTATAATCTTTTAATTTATTTTAATAATGTAAGCACCGTGCGTAGTATGGATATTCACACTAGTTGTCCTTGTATGACCGAGCCTGAGAGTTTGGGCATGTTTTGGTTGAATGTTGTAATTCAAAATTTGGGGTTTGGAGGGAATAGGTTATATCCATTGTAATCAAAATTCAAACAAATGTGGGAATAAGCCTGGTTGTCACAATGAACTATATAAAGTGAATTTTTTTATTTATTTGCACAATGCTACCTTATTTTTACATGCATCAGAATGGATTGATTACAAGTTGCATTTGCTTGCCTTTTGCTAGAATTTTGGCTAATTAACAAATTATACTAATTGTAGAAAAGTAAGTTTGTAATCATTTTCAATTTTTAAAAAGTTTGAAAGTTTGGATAACAATAACAACAAATCTTCCTAGTTACATGTAGAATATCACATGTAGAATATTAAATTATACATATAATCATATATTATACAAGTATGTTACGAGTACTTACTAACTAATGTACTAAGTTTTAATCATTTATAAAATATTTTATTGTTATTTCAAATAAGCTTCCTAGTATTGATTTAGTATAAGTCATAAAGGATTGAGTGATTTGAGTCAGCTACTTCTGTGTTAATTTTGACTGTGGTTAACAAACTCAATGATTTAGTCCGTCTAACTTAGGTTAGTGGGAAAATGGGTCACAGTTGGCTGGAATAAAATTATAATAAATCCGTTTTTCAATAAAAAAAAATGAACTCTTTATGACTTTCTTCCATTATAAGAACAGAGTACCCATTTTTCTAAAAAAAATTATTTATTGGATAAAATAAAAATAAATCCTTTTTTCAATAAAATCCTAACTCTTTATGCCTTTCCTCTATTATAAGAACCGTGTACCTATTTTGCCATAAATAAATTTATTTATCAGATAAAAAATTATTTATCGAAAAAATAAAAATGAACTTGTTTCTCAATAAAACATCAGTTCTTTATGGCTTTCCTTCCTTATAAGAAAAGAGTATCCATTTTGCCATAAATAAATTTGTTTATCGAATAAAATAAAAATAAACTCTTTTTTTCAATAAAAATCAGTTCTTTATGACTTTCCTCCATGATAAGAATATAGTACCCATTTTTCTAAAAAAAATATTATTTATCGAATAAAATAAAAATGAACCCGTTTTTCAATAAAATACCAACTCTTTATAGTTTTTCTCTATTATAAGAACAGAGTACCCATTTTTTCATAAATAAATTTATTAATCGAATGAAAAAAAATATATTTTTCAATAAAACACTAGTTCTTTATAACTTTCCTCCGTTTACTAAAACAAAAAGGGTATTAACGACAACAACTTTAGCAAGAAGTAGAAAGCTTGACACTATTAAGAGACTTGTAGCAAGGAAAAGGACAATAATGCCTCATCAAAAATTGGAGCCAAAATGAGTGCGGAAAAGCTTCCCTCCAAATACTGATTCGAGTGGGCCAAAGTTTCATGTTATTGGTGGAAAATCATGGGTGTTTTTTTGTGAAAATTTCAAAATTTTGGTCCCTTGCAATTTTTAGCAGAGCCGTGCATTGAAAATTTTTTAACCATTCCCGGCACAGCACTTGTCAAGCGTAGCACCACATGAATTCCAAGCCTTCCATACTTGCAGGGCTACTTTTTCAAATATTGTTCTCAGATCAGAGCCCTCGAAAGTTCAATCGCAACCTCCTCTGCACCTTTCTCCTTCTATTTCTCTTTCCCTTTCTATCAATTTTCAGTTTTCCGTAGACATATGGTTCCCCTCTTCCTCTCTAGCACCCAGATCTAAATTTATACAATCATGGACACACTTTAAAGACCCTTCCGATGCAATGGCAAACTTCAAGGAAAAGCGATGGTGTAGGTTTTTTAAGTAGATATGTTATTTTCATCTCTGTTTTGTCAATTGCCTTTTTCTTGCATTTTTGGTCAATTTAACAATCGCAAGATAAACTTTTTGAAATTGTAAACATCTACTTCAGTGGATTAGAATGAATGGGCATCTCGGTTGGAGTAGAGAAAGGGGTCTTACTGGAAGGCAAAATGAAAACTGCCCGTCAAAATTTCAGATCTAAGATTTCAGGTAGTCTCCAACATATTTTCATACTAGAATTCTTCCTTCCACGATTTGATTTTTCCCTGCTTTGTTGTATTGTTCAATCTCCTCTCTTTACCACTCTCGCTTCCATTCCTCCGTACCTCTCGTTGCCCAGCCCTAATTGTCCCCTTTTATTGTCCCAAACCCCCTGTATCTTACACAATTTTTGAATGCTAAACACTGATTATGACATGTTCTAAGATTGAAGCCTTATTTATTCAGTGACTTAACTGAAATTTTGGATGATTTTCTACTCCGATTGGTGATTAGGATTGATGGTGTAGGTGATTTTGCTTGTCTTTGGACTAGTTTGTGGTGCTTCATCATTATCTATTGTTTTATGTTTCAGTGTTGTAGGACCATTCGTGAAGCATATTTTTTCCCTTCCTTTGGGCTAATTCTAATGCTTTTATTGCACTGCATGTGATTCTCTTAGGTGATAACTTCTCCTCCTCCTGAATGTTTGTGCAAGTTTTAATGCATTTGATTTTTTTGCTATTTGATGATTTAATTTTATTGTTTATTTCTTAACTAAAGATCTAGAAAATAGAATATAGTTTTCTTTTAAGTGAACATACTGGACAAAAATAATAAAGATTAGAAAAAGGATCTCATTGGCTATTTGCACCTTAGAAGCCTTGTTGGCAGTAAAATGTAATTCCTTTTTTCAAGTTCATTTCATGCTTTCTAAGTTCGAATGTTACGCTTGCTTAGCTACTTCTCAATTTTGAATGAACTGCAATGGGTGAATGCATTTACGATTTTTGTGTTAAAGGAAACAGTCTTGGCGTTACTTTGCAATTGATTTCATGTTAATTGGGGTCATAATGATTTCTTCATCTTAAGTACATGCTACCAACTTGTAGTTTGAAATTCAGTTCACATTTTGTACTTGTGGTTAATAAAAGTGATCCTTAGCATTTTTTTTAAAGTCCCTCATTTTCATTTCTTTTCATGCAACAATATAAGGATCAATGTCCTAGTTGATATATTAGGCTAATGCAGGTTTAATTTATCTAACTATCAATGTAAATTTCTGTTTAATAATTTTTTTTTCATTGGACTCTGTAGGTTGATGGTGGATTGTAGTAAACCTGGCTATGAAGCTCTTACAAGCTACTTCGATTATGGATTTCGCCAATTAATGCAAACATGATACTCATTGTATATCGGCACATGGTCTATCTTAGCATTTGTTATTCCTGACAATTTTGGTTGTACATATTAAATCCTAATTAGGATTTGATTTGAGTATCTTTGTGCTTTGTACTGTTGATAGTATTGATTGTAATATATTGTTGCTCGTTTTGTATTTGTAATGACAAATTGGTTTGTTATTTCGTATAAAATTTTTGCTATATCTCAATATTGACATTAATGATACCTCTTGCTAAAAAAATGGTTGAAAAAAAGTAGCAACTACAGTCACAAAACTGTTTTTGGCAACTTTCTTGCAAGAAAATCATCTAATCGCATTTGATCGTCTTTAGTAAGGGGTCGATGGTTTCCAATAAAACACCAACTCTTTGTGACTTTTCTCCATAAAGTTTTTATTTTTTTTTCACGGAAGTAATTTATTACTTGGATAAAATCAGAAACTCCATTATAAGAAAAGGTTTGGAGGGAATAAGTTGTAAGCGATCCATGACAATTACCGTCCCTACACACATGTGAAGGAATAAGGGCCATGACAATTTGCTACATAAATTTATTTATGATAAAATGGACACTCTTTTCTTATAATGAAGAAAGGTCATAAAGAGTTGGTGTTTTATTGAAAAATGAGTTTATTTTTATTTTATCCGATAAACAAATTCCTTTTTACCTTCAAAATGAGTACTCTATTCTTATAATGGAGGAAAATCATAAAGAGCTGGTCTTTTATTAAAAAACGGGCTTATTTTTATTTTATCTGATAAATAAATTTGTTTATGAAAAAATTGGTACTCTGATCTTAAAATGGGAAAAAGTCATAAAGAGCTGGTCTTTTATTAAAAAATGAATTTATTTTTGTTTTATCTGATAAATAAATTTGTTTATGAGAAAATAGCTACTCTGTTCTTATAATGGAGGTAAGTCATAAAGAGTTGGTCTTTTATTAGAAAATGAATTTATTTTTATTTTATTCGATAAATAAATTTAGTTATTAAAAAATGG